>NC_057801.1:255408740-255553124 GCF_018294505.1 Triticum aestivum | reverse complement strand
CTCTCTCGCACACTATGTATGATACTCTAGCTAGTCCAAGCTAGGTATCTTGGGTGCACTCATCGTACACACACAAATTCCTTGGCTCTTTACTCGTAACTCTCTCACACACCACTATGTCATCTTGGAGCTCTTTCCCCCTCTCTCAAACTCTCCATCCACCTGGGTCACACATACACATGCATATCTCACTCGCACTCGATAGGCCCATCTAAAACTCTATCTCTCTCCCTCGTTCTCTCTCCATCTCACACGCACACACACACACACACAATCTCATGCCCAGCTAGCCAAGTATGATGGTCTCTCACTCAATTGTAGGCACACGCAGTCCCCCCTATATGTATATGACTAGCTAATCTTAGTCTCCATCACAAACATGTGCATGGTCTATCCCGATTTCTCTTCGGGCATCTTTCTATCGCGCACGCACTCCCTCGATCTCCCACCCATATAGTCCCCTCACGATCTCGAGGGGATCTCTCTATCACAAATACACCCTCTCTCCCTCCCCATGCGTCCATGCCATCCATGTGTCCCTCTCGACATTTTTTCCTTCTTGGCCAGACCTCTATTGGACATGTGCTACAGGGGTGTCTCTGTCCGTTGCAAACAATCACACACTAGCTATCTTCGTGTATCTCCTCGCCTTGATTTTCCATCTCGGAGATGCATGCGTGATATGTTCGCATAAGAAATGAAAAAACACACTTTCTCTCCAATTTATCATTTGTTGTCACTTTCTCTTTCACACACATACTCTTTTTGCACACTTATTCATTCTCCTTCACACGCACTTGATCTGTCTCGACTGAGGCACTCTCCTCTGTCCATAGCATATAGATTTGTTGAAAAGTCAAACATCACAAAGTTTGACCATGTATGTGGAGAAAAACAATTACATCTAGGACGGCAAACATATACCATTAGATTCACCATGAGATGTAGTTTTTTATGATGTATCTTTGGTATTGTAGATATAAATAACATTTGCGTAAACCTGATCAAAGTTTCCAAAGTTTGACTTCTAAAAAATTTACATGCACTGCATTATCGAGCGGATGGAATATCTCTTTCCCCCTCTCAGCTATCTGACGCACCACTCAGCCTTATCGGGGCTCCTCAATCCCTCTCAAACTTTATTGGTCAGTTTGGTTCGTGACCTGACCCTCATGCCTTGATGGCCGATACTGCCTAGTGTGGACGTGAGATGTAAAATATTTCTGCCTGGCCAGGCTTGTGTGGTGCTGAAGCGTTTGGTTCATGCCTGGGCCAGGCAAAGCATCAACGTCCCATCAATCAATCCATGCATCAATTATTCAATGCTAATATCCATCCATGTTGCTGTTAGCCTCGTGGCCGCACGACCAGGCACGGCCAGACGTTCAAAATCAGTTGCTTGGGCCAGGCTACTTGCAGTGTCTGGAGTTCAGCCAGGCTAATTAAAGTGCAAGGGAACCCAGCCCAGGCGGGCTTTCTTTTCACAGGGTAGCAACCAAATAAGCGTGCATGAAATCCAGCCACAACCCCAGGCCATGCAAAAGATGCTCACGACGCAAGCCAAACTGGCCTTATATCTCCTTGGTTCACACATACACATGTCTCGCTCGTGCTATACATATAGACCCATCCAACACTCTCCGCCCTTGTTCTCTCTCCATGTGACACGCACCCCCCTAAGTACCATAATCCCTCACTCCATCATAGGCTCTGTTTGGATCCATAGGTTAGAGTTAGTTTGGGTTAGTTTGGAGTCAACTAACCCAAAAAGATCCAAACAGGAGGGTTAGTTTAGGTTAGATGCATCTAACCCATCCAAAAAAACTAACCCATCCAAGAGGTGCTTATTTGGGTTAGTTCTTCTCGGGACCACTAATAAACACTTTTTTCTCTCGCTCTCCCCGCAGCAGATCCCTCCCCACTTCCTCGAAGCTTCTCGTACTCTCCCTCCCTCCCTCTTGCACCGCCCGTCAAGGTGCCTCGCCGTATCCGCGCTCCATCTAACCCTGCCATCCAAACACATCTTTACTTAGAGTTAGTTCAGAGTTAGTTCAAGGTATGAATCTAACTCTAACCTCTAACTGAGTTAGAGTATCCAAACAGGGCCATAGGCGCAAGCACTCCCCCCTCCTAAGTATGATTATCTCTTACTAGCCATAAGAACACACGTATTGTCTCCTTCCATCCATACGTCTATCTCGATATCTCTCGGGGCATCTTCTATCGCGCACACACCTTGTCACTCGATCTCCCACCCATATAGTCCCATCACGATCTCCAGGGGATCTCTCTATGACAAACATACACTCTCTCCTCCCCATGTCTGCATTTTCTCCGTACGTCTCTCTCGACCTCTCTCCCTTGTTTGTCAGACCCCTCTTGGCCACGTGCTAGGGGTCTTCCTCTCTTGGTTCCAAACAACCACACACTATCTCCTCACCTTGCCTCCGTTGTCGAAGATGCATGTGTGATATGTTTGCATAAGACACGCACACTCTTTCTCTACTTTTATTGTGTGTTGTCCATGTTTCTTTCACACACGCACACACACTTTTTTCACTCTCTCTCTCTCTCTCTCTCTCGTTAGGGACTCTGTCACGTCCATAAGCATATGGATGTTTTGAAAAGTCAAACCTCAGAAAATTTTGACCAGGTATATGTGGAGAAAAACATTTACATCTGGAATGATCATTAGATTCATCACAACATGTACTTACTTAATAGTATCATTTATCTTTGGTATTGTAGATATAAGTAATTTCTTTATAAACTTGGTCAAAATTTCAAAAGTTTGACTTAAAAAAATGTTGTAACTACATTATCGAACGAAGGGAGTAGCTCTTTCTCTCTCTCTCTCTCTCTCTCTCTCTCTCTGCTATCTCTCACGGGCCTCCCCTCTCACTCGAACTCTCTATACCGACGGATTATACGCTCACTGTGTCAGCATATAGCTCCGTATATTGTTTAGTTGACCGGTCAACCAATCCACATGCTACGTTGTCAGCTCGTGTTCTGTATCTTGGTGTGTTGGCCCATGTGGCAGTGGGTGAAAATAAGTAAACTAGAGGCCCATCTGACACGCGGTGAAGTAAACAAAGTTGAAACCACTTGGGGTAGCACCCCGCACGCTAGTAAATTGAGGCGCATTGAGGACAAACTTCTTGCGCGTGAAGGACGCACTCGCGCACAATTCACCACTGCGCGGGGCATGCACAGAAGGACGCACTCGTGCACACCCAGCACACAACACACACCAGCACACGTGTACACCGGCGTCGCCGCCGGTTGAGATGGACGGCGAGGCGGCCAACAAGCGGAGGCGGCTCGAGCCAAAACCACATCCGGCAAGCCTGGACTTCATCAGCAGCCTCCCCGACAACATGCTGCTCGTCATCATCGGCCTCCTCCCCACCAAATCTGCCGTGCGGACCGCCCTGCTCTCCCAGCGGTGGCGCCCCCTCTGGCGCTGCGTCCCCCCTCAACCTCACCGTCGACAGCTGCCTCTGCGATAGGGATTGCAAACGCATGGCCGCAGTCTCCAAGATCCTTTCATCGCTCCCTGGGCCAGCCAGACGCCTTGACATCCACATGTTCAGTACCAACTGCAAGGTCCAACCCAAGTTCGACGAGTGGTTCTTATCCCTCGCCCTAGATCAGCTCGAGGAGCTTAGCTTTGAAGCTGAACGATGTCGCTCTCTGCCGCCGTCCGCGCTCCGCCTCACGCCAACGTTGCGCCGTGCCAGCTTCAGCTCCTGCTATCTTCCCCAGATTAATGCCGCGCCCGCCCTTCTTCTCCCTCAACTCAAGCAGCTCGACCTCTTTGATGTTGTCATCTCGAAGAAGGCTATGGAGCACCTGCTCCGCAGCTGTACTGCGCTCGAGTACCTTTGTCTTGAGCAGATCCACGGGTTCATTAGCCTCCACATCGCCTCGACGAATCTCCGATGGATTTATGTGTCTTGCTGGCCCCGCAACAAGACATCAATTGGGAAGATATCATTCCAGCTGTTCCATGTTATGGTCATTGAGAATGCGCCTTTCCTTGAGAGATTGCTTGTATCGGATTTAGAATGTCCAACAAAAATCAAGGTCATTGACGCGCTGAAATTGACAGCGTTGGTGTACTTGTCTACCAAATTCTCCGAAATCTTTATTGGATCCGTAATCGTTCAGGTACAACACTCATCTTCTTCTCCATCTTCTTGAAATTCACATTTTTAAATTTCTTCTTGATGTATTTACGACCGTCTTCCAGAAAATGATTCCCACAAGCTTGACCCAGTCCATGCGCACAGTGAAGATCTTAGCACTAAAATCTATTGGCCCCAATCTGGATCAAGTTGTTGGATTCCTTACATGCTTTCCGTGCACGGAGAAGCTACTCATCGAGGTGAAACTTCTTTCCTATAAGTAAATGGTAATCACAACGTAGCTCAATTTTTTCGTAATTTTCCCAAATTACGATGACAAGTGTAGTGTTCAAAACTGCATCTACGCACTTCACCGAAAGAAATGTTTTTAGTATTTTTTCTCACGTGATCACCTGCATCGTTTTTATGCTGTACTACTATAATAGCCTAGGCTAGTCATAGTGGAAAGTAACTTAGACTACTCCAGTAACTCTATGGTTACCTTAAGAGCAAGTACTACCTCCGTCCTGGTTTACTCTTCCAATTTTGTAGTATCAAAATTTGACCATAGATTTAACTGACAAAATGTTAATGCATGTCACTAAGAACTATATCGTTGGATTCGTATTTGAACATAATTTCAAATGGTGTAATTTTTAGTGACATGCACTGGCATTTTCTTAGGTAAATCTATGGTCAAAATTTTATACTAAATACGAGGTAGTATTCCCTCCGTCCCAAAATTCTTGTCTTACATTTGTTTAGATACGGATGTATCTAACACTAAAATGTAACTAGGTACATCCATATTTAGACAAATTTAAGACAAGAATTTTGGGACGGAGGGAGTACAAAAGTGGGCTATGTAGGCCAAAACATGTGCCAAATTCACTTGTGATGCATTTGGCATCGATGCCCCTCCATTGCTCACCTGGTGCCCCAATCTGGATCACCTACTTTGCTTCGGTGCCAAATTAACTCACGCAATGAAAAACACTGTGTGGGAGAGAGAGAGGACTGAGGTAATAAAAAAACACTTGTTTGGGAGAGTGAGAGACTGGTGTAGTTGGTTTGATTGATTTGTTTGTACATGTGGGTCTGTGTGCACAACGGTGCCAACTCTCTCACATCGCGAGAGTAGTGCCAAAATGTTTTTATTTGACATCGATGCGTATTATGTGGCATACTTTTGCGA
The DNA here is from genome assembly GCF_018294505.1 of Triticum aestivum. Classification (NCBI taxonomy): domain Eukaryota; kingdom Viridiplantae; phylum Streptophyta; class Magnoliopsida; order Poales; family Poaceae; genus Triticum; species Triticum aestivum. Next base: position 255,547,799 of record NC_057801.1, on the reverse strand, counting down.
AATATGGCATCGGCCACATAGTGGAAGGCAACAAATGCCCAAGCTCTTCACGTGCTCCTAGTTAAATGAGAGGAAACAGAGAGAGAGAGAGAGAGTGAAAAAATATCACTAGCCAGCCAACCCTATCGTATGAGCGAATGATATTGGTACCTCTTGATGACACGGAAATCTTATGCAGCCAGCTGCTCTAATATGTTCTCTTCTTTTGCAGATAAAAAAGACCCGAAAGTGAAAAATGTGCTGCACTATAACAATCTCATCGAATGCCTTGATCTCCATCTTACAGAAATTGATTTGATCGACTATCGAGGCAGCACATCTGAGATTAAATTGGCCAGGTTCTTTGTTCTGGAGGCAAGTGTGCTCAAGGTAATGAGGTTTGGCGTTCTCTGGCGCAACAATGAATGGCGTGCTGATCACCGCAAGTGTCTAAGCCTAAATGACAAAGTCTCCGCAGAATCTGAATTTGTTTTTGAAACATCAAGTGGCCAGAGACTCGAAAACTTATTTGCCCATTAGTAACTTGTCAGGGCGGTGGATTTTAGTTTGTATGATAATGCTGCATCCACCTAAAGTAACGAAAGTTCTTACGTAAACTTCCTAGTAATTCCCTCTTCCTAGGTGCAGCATTATTCCTAACATTTGTAATATCAGTTTGAAACTTGTAATATTGCCGTGTCCTATTCTTGCGTTTTCAAAATCCTATGAACCAAACAGGTCCTGAGTTGGTGATGATGTTGTGCCTCCCATCTTTCACCAATAGCCGTCGGATCTAGATCTGACGCATACAAACCAAGATTCTCCATTTTTGCAAAAAGATGCCCGCACTTGTTCCCTATTTACAAACAACTCCTTGTCTCTCACAATCAGCCTTATCTCCTCCCCACCACATCTAGAAGGCCGTGGAAAAATCTGGCGTGATGGCCGCTGCTGGAGCCGTCCACCCCCAATCTTGGTGTTCCGTGCAATGCACGGGCATCTACGCACGGGAAATTATGTCGAACAGGGCTAGTTGCAAGAAGGCTAGCTCTACAGCCATGATGATAGTGACTGCAGACGGTGAGGCTGACTATGGTATGCCGAACACGACGCCTATACTCAGGTGTCATCTCAGTGCAGGGTCTTGTCACTTCACTCTGAGGAGCAGCACGTAATAATTTGACCAACGGGTAGTACAGTGCTAGTACTCCTACTACTACATTGGTAGTACTACCTCCGTCCTGGTTTACAGGTCCCCTTTGTAGTTTGTGTCAAATTTTGACTAAGGATTTAACTAATAAAATGTTAATGCATGTCAAAAAAATTTATCTCATTGGATTCGTATTTGAACATACTTTTCAAAAATATAATGTTTGGTAACATGCGTAAACATTTTGTTAGTTTAATCTATGGTCAAAATTTGATACGAAATACAGTGAGGACCAATAAACCCGGACGGAGGTAGTGCTACTACTAGTACTAGTAGCACCACCGTCTGGATTTAGGAGTACTACCACGTCCATCTGGATTTTAGTATTTGACTAGCAATATCTAGTAATGCATGTCACAAAAAATGTACTACTCCCTCTGTAAATAAATACATGGTGTTTTATTCCTATCAGCGAGAGAACTTAATGTTTTTTGCTAACTACTAATAGGATTACATGCAATGAACTAAACACTGCATGTCATGTTTGGTAGTCTCAAGTCAATGAAAGCATGCACGGCCCACATCTCTCATTGGTTGATATGTCATGAAATAAGAAACAAGGAGGGAGTTAATGCACCGTGCCTAAGGCTAGCCATAGTGGGGGTAACATAAGTAGTATCATGCACTTGGGACTCGCGAACATGCTTATGTGCCAGGCAATTAAAGAAGAGAGAGATGGTTATAGTAACATAGGTAGATACCGTAACATAATAAATGTGATGCTACTATGTGTCATGCATGGCAATAAATGAGACCACTTATGATACTAATCTATGACACTATGCACTATAAAGATAGTAACATAGACTAGTAACATATGCATGTTACTAGTCTAAGTTACTCTCCACTATGACCAGCCTAAGTGTTTTGGGATTATTTGGTTTTCGTAATGTGACTTACACAACATTTTTGTTTACATGCATTAACATTTTATTAGTTAAATCAAAGGTCAAAACTTGGCGCAAAATGCAAAGGGGACCAATAAACCAGTAAACATCAAACTTCTCTCGTTTGGCCCCAACTAGAGGTCCAGTGAGATGACTATACTGCACCGGCACGGAGGGGGACGCAGCTTCATTGACTTATGACAACTGCCTTTGGGTGAATGACATGTGGGCCCAGGGGGTGGCTGGCCCACCTATCATACAGCCAAAGGTAGGTGCAGTAGAGGGCCGAGGAGTAGTACGAAATCGTACGCACCTACGCATGTTAACCAAGGGCAAGACTGATCACTCGAATCGCAAGATCAGTTTACTAGAAGCTAAGCTAGACCCATGGAGGCGATGAGCGCGAGCATCAGCCGGCTGTGCCAGATGGTCCACGACGCGGACCTGCGGCCCGGCAACAAGGAACGTCTCCAGGTAGTATTGCTTGAGGCCGCCAGGGCAAGGGGCCGCTTGGACGACAGCTTCGTCTCCTTGTTCGACGAGGTCCTTGTCGGTTTACTCGACAAGTTCACCATCGTCAAGAAGCTCGCGGATGACTTTGACGTAAGTCTCCAGCCAACGCGCCCAGGCTCTGCGATGCCCGCCACCCTCAACGGCCACTATGGTGACAACCTCTTCGACGCACTGGTGGCCCTGCGACTGCCCGCTGTCGCGCCGGGGAATGTCCACCTCGAGGTCGCGCTCGCTGCGCAGCGCCTGGTGCAGCAAGACACCATCGACATAATCACCCACGTCTACGCGCAAATCGTCCACAAGGACTACTACATGCAAGAGGAGGACGATAGGACGCTGGCCTTCTTGGACCACAGGGCAACCTTGGATGGCACTGTTCAGAAGCACGTGGAGCTCGCCGCCAACGCTGCTGCGCCTCACACGTCGGTTGGTGATCCGGCGCACTAGGGCGTGAGGATGTCGTTGATGGATCCGTATGTATTTTTATCTTTCCGTCAAATCCATGTAGTAGTATATGATACTACAGTAATTATCTTACCTTTCGCATCAACTTCATAATTTTCATACGTACTCCATGCGTGAACGGCGCCTGAACCAAACTTCTCATTACTCTAGGCAAAATCGTTATTTTCTATCTATCGATCGCGCCATGGAGCAGAACCATATTTTACACGTTACGAGTTCAAAAGGAAAAGCCTGTCGTGTTCGCGTTGCACCCCCAGACGGTTGGTCCGGCACACCGCTCAAGCGGGAATGTGTGCGGTGTTGCATTTTCACTTACAAGTGGGACTGCAGTTGAGCAAACCGACTATCGGCAAACCCCCACCCCGCCCACCGTGCAATGGCTGAGAAAATAGGAGGGAGAAGAGATGGCTATAGCATGGACTCCAAGAAAATTGGTTTCGGATGGGACTCGTGTTGGTGGCGTGTGCCGTACTACTAGACGTGAATGCTAATTATGGCCCATGCCACCCCACTATATCGAGCCTATATCGAGGTACGTAGAACAAATTTCCTGCAGTCTGTGCTCAGCCCTCCTCTATCTCTCTTCTCAGCCAGCCAGCGGACACATGGAGCCCATCGTCTGTTTGCTCACATGCGGTCCCACATGTCAGTGAAAACGCAAGCGGACCCACTGAACCTGCACATCTTTCACCTCGACGTGCTGGTGATGAAAAACAAATCCAAGAAAGATCTTCGGTGGCCGCTTTTGGAGTTACTCAAGAGTAGTAAGATTCTATTTACAGTTTAACCCAAGATGCAGATCTCGTGGCTTCAACTACCACTCTATTTTGTTTCATGACATGACGTGGATGCCGGATGTCCCACGTGTCGACAAAAGAAGGAAGAACCCGACCAAATCTTCGGTTGTGCTCTCGGATTAGACTAGTTGTGCTAACTTAAATTTTTTATTGTGCACTCCCTCCGTTCCAAAATACTTGACTTCCATTTGTCCAAAAATGGATGTACCTATATACTAAAACATGTCTAGATACATATATATTTTGACAAATAGAAGGCATGTATTGTGCAATGGAGGGAGTAGAATGGATGCAAGTTTTTGTATTGGGAAGAAGAGTACATCCATATATTGATAGAGCGCAATTTAGTAGATGTTCAATCACTTTTAGCTAGCACAGAGGCTATAGATGAGATTAGTGCACTTGTTGATACTCCTACTTGGTATGCGTGTTGCTGCTTAGACGCAGAGAAAAACGGACCGGAGGGACTACTAGAATAGAGGCTAGACATGAGACTAGATGCGAGGAAGCAATGTCTACTTCTTTACACTCGAAGAAGAAAGAAGCACGCAAGATCGAGCCTCTGCAGATCAATAATGAATGCATCGAGAAGGCACTAATCCAACTTACAGGAGTAGTAAAATGTATTCTTGTGGTTCTTGTTTTCTTTGGTCTTGCCTTTCTATTCAAAATTATCGTTGGAGTTCGTGCAAAACGGAGGTCCGTTTGGGGTCGTGCATTGCAGTTGGCCTTACAAGTGGGACCGCAGTTAAGGAAATCGACTATCGGCAAACCCCCACCTCGCCCGCCGCGCGATGGTTGAGTTAGAGAAACGATGAGGTTGAAGAGATTGCTCTAGCATGGACTCCAAGAAATATGGTGTTAGATGGAAGTCGTGCTGGTGGCGTGTGTCGTACTCCTGGACGTGAATGCTTGTTCTGGCCCATGTCACCCTACTACTCCTACTACTTACTATATAGTACTACTAGTATCGAGGATTCGAGGTGCTGGTTACGTAGTACAATATGGCTACAGTAGAAACACCCGCATGATGCACGAAGCATGTGAAGCTAGTACAAATAGTGTACTACTATTGTTGATTGGCCTCATCCGATAACCTGTTGCAATGCATGTACAATTATGTATCGGAAAATATTTTTTTGCCTCGTCGCACCACTCACTCACAGAAGCGACTCGAAAGCCATTCATAAATTTAGTAAGTTTATCACAGGCATATCATTTATTACATACAACAGGTCATCAACCCACATCGACAACGAGGATACATTATAAATACTAAAGTTTTCACCACACAACAAATAACAAGCAATGAAATGAACTTCAACTCAACCATTCCTCGGCGTTGGAAACGCTTGCTTTGAACCACAAGTGATTCTCTGGGACGGGCCATCCATTGTCGATCTGGAGACCAACGCAGGACTGATCATCCAGGCTGAAGCGGCCTACTATATCAGTACCAGGGTAGGGAACCACCCAAATGTCCGAGGTATAGACACAGTTGCTTCTCATAAATGGTAGTAACATTGTGTCAACAACAGTTGGATTGCCTTTCACCATAATTGGATAGTTTTGTCCAAGGAAGAGCGAGTTTTCTCCAAGACTATCAATTCTGTACCAGGGAGAAGGAGTTGGCGCTAGCACACTAGTATCCATCCCGAATACCATGCAACGGGTGTTTGAATAGGTCCGAAGAGTGCGACCATGGGAGACTACACCTCCTTCCTTAGTAGTAACATTATCAGTGGGCTGTATACACACAGAAGAGGTGATCCATCGGAATTAGTTGCCAGGCACCAAATAGTATATGGGCGCTGCTCGTCCTCATGCTCGTGATCATCACCATCGTCATCTCCCCCTTGGTTATAAAAATCTTCAAGTATAGATGGTGGAATGTTTGCAGGACCTTGGAAACACAAGAAGAAGGTTAATTAGTAAAGGGAAACTTGCTAACCTGCATGCATGTGGATGAAACAATTATAATTACGGTGGAAGACAAACGTACCGAAACAACAATTCCATGCAAAAATAGTGCCACAAGTGGTGGCAGCAAACACAAGGCCCTCGTATTCAATTGCATCACAGTACTCATCCGTGTACAGAAACTGATTTTTGAGCAATATCCATCGAGTCAAACCAGCAAGGACGGCAACAAGCTTGTCGAAGATAGCAACAACTTCATAGTTGTTGTAATTCCAAGAGCGGTTGGGAACTCAAGAAATTGCTATCTTCCGTAGAAGATAGTCACCATGATTGTATTTGAACATGCGTACAATACCGGTGTGCTCAACCTCTGGGCAGTCTGCTGAGATTTTTGGAAGTGGAACCCGGTCACGAGTGTACACATTCACAAGTTCCCACTCGCAGTTGGACCCAATGTAAACAACTCAATCTCCATTTGCGCCTGCCCAAGCCTTGCCCTCAAGCGATGGCATCTTAACATCATACGTATCATTATCAAGCGACATCAACTTGCATAGGGCGAGGCCTTCGTCGTGGCGGCGCCAGTCATCAGGGTCACGGCGAAGAAGACAGGGGAGATCAAACCGCTCCTTGACTCTTGGGTTCCTTGTACTGATGTTATTAGTTGAGTCAAGAATGGGCTTGAATGAACCTGCCATGCTAGCCAAGGTGATGACGTCGCACCGATTAATGAGTTCCTCCACCACGTCATCTTTCAGATCGGGGCAAGAATAACGGGGTCGTTTCCGTCCTGTTCCCTCCATGGAGAAGACGATCAAACAATGACAGAAGAAAGGGTGAAGGGCTGAAGGAAAATGGAGGAGGGAGAGGAAGAGCATGCGACAGCAGTTCCAAATCGAGAGGGAAAGGCGAAGAGTCGATGGGCGGTTGCCAGTTTGCGACGGTTCACGAAGGGCGCCCCGGCCTACACGTTGGTTCGGAAATACTCCTACTACTCGCCATCGTCTCACTGATATGTTGGAACGGGACCACATGTCAACAAAACATGGTGTGTAATTTCTCGTGCAAAATGCGATCTGGCCGCGTTGGCCAGAGGTGCCGCATTAGTTATTGACCTTTATTTTTTTAATGGCGTGCCGTTCAGTTTTGAAGCACGACTAACTGGTACTGTACGTAGAGAAAATATAAACTACTCTACCACTACTCCACCTCCAGTACTAGTAGTATAAAAAGATATATAGGCTGGAGCTTTAGCGCTTTCTTGCCAAGGGCTGCCCACTTGCTTTTCACACTACCACCCTCTCTCCAGATCTAAAAAAGATGGCCCCTCTCTCCCTCCTCACCGGTGTTCACAGATTCGCCGGGGAAGAAAAGGACGTGCAGCGTTGACGCACTCATCGTCAGCGAGCGAGGTCACGCACTGATGACAAGGCCATCCTCTCAGACCTAGCGCCCGCGCTGGATGGCCTCCGTCCCCAAGCTCGCTGTCGTAGTGCCTGTGGAGGATGACGACCATGAGCGAAGCCACTTCCCGCCGACCCTCAGGTATGCTACCTCTTTTCGAACCATACCCTTGTTCTATTGCCCCATCTGGCACGTCGTTACATGTGGATCTTTTTCCACTCCACCATCTTCCCAATTTGCTATCCTCTGCTCTGCTCGCCACACAGCCGAAAACCATAATTTGCACTATTAAAGGAAACCCTACTTCATGCATACTAATCCATGTCTGGGTTGAATAAGGAAAGGAAGGGAGACTGTACTGTCCAAGAGAGTAGGCATCAAACCCGCATCTAGGTTGAAAAGGGGAAAATCAGTAGCTAAGGAATGAGTCTCGTGTCTCTTGGTTGAAGAAGGGTAGAAAGGCATGACAACGTAATAAAGAATGACCAGGTCGATCGGTTTGTTGTCCTCACATAGGAAAAAGGTGGCTAAAGAGAACAAAAATGGGACGTAATCCACATATGCTGCCTGGATATTTGTTGCTCCGGGCAACCATACCTCCCTCACCACTCTGCGTCCGTGGATGTACATGAAGGAAATATGCCCTAGAGGCAATAATAAAGTTATTATTTATTTCCTTATATCATGATAAATGTTTATTATTCATGCTAGAATTGTATTAACTGGAAACATAATACATGTGTGAATATATAGACAAACAGAGTGTCACTAGTATGCCTCTACTTGACTAGCTTGTTAATCAAAGATGGTTATGTTTCCTAACCATGGACAAAGAGTTGTTATTTGATTAACGGGATCACATCATTAGTTGAATGATCTGATTGACATGACCCATTCCGTTAGCTTAGCACCCGATCGTTTAGTATGTTGCTATTGCTTTCTTCATGACTTATACATGTTCCTATGACTATGAGATTATGCAACTCCCGTTTACCGGAGGAACACTTTGTGTGCTACCAAACATCACAACGTAACTGGGTGATTATAAAGGTGCTCTACAGGTGTCTCCAAAGGTACTTGTTGGGTTGGCGTATTTCGAGATTAGGATTTGTCACTCCGAATGTCGGAGAGGTATCTCTGGGCCCTCTCGGTAATGCACATCACTTAAGCCTTGCAAGCATTGCAACTAATGAGTTAGTTACGAGATGATGCGTTACAGAACGAGTAAAGAGACTTGCCGGTAACGAGATTGAACTAGGTATTGGATACCGACGATCGAATCTCGGGCAAGTAACATACGGATGACAAAGGGAACAACGTATGTTGTTATGCAGTCTGACCGATAAAGATCTTCGTAGAATATGTAGGAACCAATATGGGCATCCAGGTCCCGCTATTGGTTATTGACCGGAGACGTGTCTCGGTCATGTCTACATTGTTCTCGAACCGTAGGGTCCGCACGCTTAAAGTTATGATGACAGTTTCTTTATGAGTTTATGTATTTTGATGTACTGAAGGTTGTTCGGAGTCCCGGATGTGATCACGGACATGACGAGGAGTCTCGAAATGGCCGAGACATAAAGATTGATATATTGGATGACTATATTCGGACACCGGAATTGTTCCGGGTGATTTCGGAGAAAACCGGAGTGCCGGGGGGGGGGGGGGGTTACCGGAACCCCCGGGAGAGTTAATGGGCCACATGGGCCTTGGTGGGAAGAGAGAGGGGCGGCCAGGGTGGGCCGTGCGCCCCCTCTCCCTCTGGTTCGAATTGGACTAGGAGGGGGGGGGGGGGGCGGCGCCCCTTTTCCTTCCCCCCTCTCCCCCTTCCTCCCCCCTCCTAGTAGGAGTAGGAAAGGAGGAATCCTACTCCTACTAGGAGGAGGATTCCTCCTCCTTGGCGCGCCCCAAGGGGCCAGCCGGCCTCCCCCCTTGCTCCGTTATATACGGGGGCAGGGGGGCACCCTAGGACACACAAGTTGATCTTCGTGATCATTCCTTAGCCGTGTGCGGTGTCCCCCTCCATGATATTACACCTCGGTCATATTGTAGCGGTGCTTAGGCGAAGCCCTGCGACGGTTGAACATCAAGATCATCACCACGCCGTCGTGCTGACAGAACTCCTCCCCGAAGCTTTGCTGGATCAAAGCCCGGGGTGCGTCATCAAGCTGTACGTGTGTCAAGAACTCGGAGGTGCCGGAGTAACGGTGCTTGGATCGGTTGGACTAGGAAGACGTACGACTACTTCCTCTATGTTGCGTCAACGCTTCCGCTTCGGTCTACGAGGGTACGTAGACAACACTCTCCCCTCTCGTTGCTATGCATCACCATGATCTTGCGTGTGCGTAGGAAAATTTTGAAATTACTACGTTCCCCAACAGTGGCATCCGAGCCTAGGTTTTATGGTTTGATGTTATATGCACGAGTAGAACACAAGTGAGTTGTGGGCGATATAGGTCATACTGCTTACCAGCATGTAATACTTTGGTTAGGCGATATTGTTGGATGAAGCGGCCCGGACCGACATTACGCGTACGCTTACGCGAGACTGGTTCTACCGCCGTGCTTTGCACACAGGTGGCTAGCGGGTGTCAATTTCTCCAACTTTAGTTGAACCGAGTGTGACTACGCCCGGTCCTTGCGAAGGTTAAAACAGCACCAACTTGACAAACTATCGTTGTGGTTTTGATGCGTAGGTGAGATTGGTTCTTGCTTAAGCCCGTAGCAGCCACGTAAAACTTGCAACAACAAAGTAGAGGACGTCTAACTTGTTTTTGCAGGGCATGTTGTGATGTGATATGGTCAAGACATGATGCTAAATTTTATTGTATGAGATGATCATGTTTTTTAACCGAGTTATCGGCAACTGGCAGGAGCCATATGGTTGTCGCTTTATTGTATGCAATGCTATCGCCCTGTAATGCTTTACTTTATCACTAAGCGGTAGCGATAGTCGTAGAAGCATAAGATTGGCGAGACGACAACGATGCTACGATGGAGATCAAGGTATCGCGTCGGTGACGATGGTGATCATGACAGTGCTTCGAAGATGGAGATCACAAGCACAAGATGATGATGGCCATATCATATCACTTATATTGATTGCATGTGATGTTTATCTTTTATGCATCTTATCTTGCTTTGATTGACGGTAGCATTTTAAGATGATCCCTCACTAATTATCAAGAAGTGTTCTCCCTGAGTATGCACCATTGCCAAAGTTCGTCGTGCCCAGACACCACGTGATGATCGGGTGTGATAAGCTCTACGTCCATCTACAATGGGTGCAAGCCAGTTTTGCACACGCAGAATACTCAGGTTAAACTTGACGAGCCTAGCATATGCAGATATGGCCTCGGAACACGGAGACCGAAAGGTCGAGCATGAATCACATAGTAGATATGATCAACATGAGATGTTCACCATTGAAAACTAATCTATTTCACGTGATGATCGGTTATGGTTTAGTTGAATTTGGATCACGTGATCACTTAGAGGATTAGAGGGATGTCTATCTAAGTGGGAGTTCTTAAGTAATATGATTAATTGAACTTAAATTTATCATGAACTTAGTACCTGATAGTATCTTGCTTGTCTATGTTGATTGTAGATAGATGGCCCGTGCTGTTGTTCCGTTGAATTTTAATGCGTTCCTTGAGAAAGCAAAGTTGAAAGATGATGGTAGCAACTATGCGGACTAGGTCCGTAACTTGAGGATTATCCTCATTGCTGCACAGAAAAGTTACGGCCTGGAAGCACCGCTGGGTGCCAGGCCTACTGCTGATGCAACTGACGACGTTAAGAATGTTTGGCAGAGCAAAGCTGATGACTACTCGATAGTTCAATGTGCCATGCTTTACGGCTTAGAACCGGGACTTCAACGACGTTTTGAACGTCATGGAGCATATGAGATGTTCCAGGAGTTGAAGTTAATATTCCAGAAGAATGCCCGGATTGAGAGATATGAAGTCTCCAATAAGTTCTATAGCTGCAAGATGGAGGAGAATAGTTCTGTCAGTGAGCATATACTCAAGATGTCTGGGTATTGTAATCACTTGATTCAACTGGGAGTTACTCTTCCGGATGATAGCGTCATTGACAGAATTCTCCAATCACTTCCACCAAGCTACAAGAGCTTCGTGATGAACTATAATATGCAAGGGATGGATAAGACAATTCCCGAGCTCTTCGCAATGCTAAAGGCTGCGGAGGTAGAAATCAAGAAGGAGCATCAAGTGTAGATGGTCAACAAGACCACTAGTTTCAAGAAAAAGGGCAAAGGGAAGAAGAAGGGGAACTTCAAGAAGAACAGCAAGCAAGTTGCTGCTCAAGAGAAGAAACCCAAGTCTGGACCTAAGCCTGAAACTGAGTGCTTCTACTGCAAGCAGACTGGTCACTGGAAGCGGAACTGCCCCAAGTATTTGGCGGATAAGAAGGATGGCAAGGCGAACAAAGGTATATGTGATATACATGTTATTGATGTGTACCTTACTAGAGCTTGGAGTAGCACCTAGGTATTTGATACTGGTTCTGTTGCTAATATTTGCAACTCGAAACAAGGACTACGGATTAAGCGAACACTAGCAAAGGACGAGGTGACGATGCGCGTGGGAAATGGTTCCAAAGTCGATGTGATCGCGGTCGGCACGCTACCTATACATCTACCTTCGGGATTAGTATTAGACCTAAATAATTGTTATTTGGTGCCAGCGTTGAGCATGAACATTATATCTGGATCTTGTTTGATGCGAGACGGTTATTCATTTAAATCAGAGAATAATGGTTGTTCTATTTATATGAGTAATATCTTTTATGGTCATGCACCCTTGAAGAGTGGTCTATTTTTGATGAATCTCGATAGTAGTGATACACATATTCATAATGTTGAAGCCAAAAGATGTAGAGTTGATAATGATAGTGCAACTTATTTGTGGCACTGCCGTTTAGGTCATATCGGTGTAAAGCACATGAAGAAACTCCATACTGATGGACTTTTGGAATCACTTGATTATGAATCACTTGGTACTTGCGAACCGTGCCTCATGGGCAAGATGACTAAAACACCGTTCTCCGGTACCATGGAGAGAGCAACAGATTTGTTGGAAATCATACATACAGATGTATGTGGTCCAATGAATGTTGAGGCTCGTGGCGGATATTGTTATTTTCTCACCTTCACAGATGATTTAAGCAGATATGGGTATATCTACTTAATGAAACATAAGTCTGAAACATTTGAAAAGTTCAAAGAATTTCAGAGTGAAGTTGAAAATCATCGTAATAAGAAAATAAAGTTTCTACAATCTGATCATGGAGGAGAATATTTGAGTTACGAGTTTGGTCTACACTTGAAACAATGCGGAATAGTTTCGCAACTCACGCCACCCGGAACACCACAACGTAATGGTGTGTCCGTATGTCGAAATCGTACTTTACTTGATATGGTGCGATCTATGATGTCTCTTACAGATTTACCGCTATCATTTTGGGGTTATGCTTTAGAGACGGCCACATTCACATTAAATAGGGCACCATCAAAATCCATTGAGACGATACCTTATGAACTATGGTTTGGCAAGAAACCAAAGTTGTCGTTTCTTAAAGTTTGGGGCTGCGATGCTTATGTGAAAAAGCTTCAACCTGATAAGCTCGAACCCAAATCGGAGAAATGTGTCTTCATAGGATACCCAAAAGAGACAGTTGGGTACACCTTCTATCACAGATCCGAAGGCAAGACATTCGTTGCTAAGAATGGATCCTTTCTAGAGATGGAGTTTCTCTCGAAAGAAGTGAGTGGGAGGAAAGTAGAACTTGATGAGGTAACTGTACCTGCTCTCTTGTTGGAAAATAGTACATCACATGAACCGGTTTCTGTGATGTCAAAACCAACTAGTGAGGAAGTTGATGATGATGATCATAGAACTTCAGATCAAGTTACTACAGAACCTCGTAGGTCAAACAGAGTAAGATCCGCACCTGAGTGGTACGGTAATGCTATTCTGGAAGTCATGCTACTAGATCATGATGAACCTACAAACTATGAAGAAGCGATGGTGAGCCCAGATTCCACAAAATGGCTTGAAGCCATGAAATCTGAGATAGGATCCATGTATGAAAACAAAGTATGGACTTTGGTTGACTTGCCCGATGGTCGGCAAGCAATTGAGAATAAATGGATCTTCAAGAAGAAGACTGACGCTGACGGTAATGTTACTGTCTACAAAGCTCGACTTGTTGCAAAAGGTTTTCGACAAGTTCAAGGGATTGACTACGATGAGACCTTCTCACCCGTGGCGATGCTTAAGTCTGTCCGAATCATGTTAGCAATTGCCGCATTTTATGATTATGAAATTTGGCAAATGGATGTAAAAACTACATTCCTGAATGGGTTTCTGGAGGAAGAGTTGTATATGATGCAACCAGAAGGTTTTATCGATCCAAAGGGAGCTAACAAAGTGTGCAAGCTCCAGCGATCCATTTATGGACTGGTGCAAGCCTCTCGGAGTTGGAATAAACGCTTTGATAGTGTGATCAAAGAATTTGGGTTTATACATACTTTTGGAGAAGCCTGTATTTACAAGAAAGTGAGTGGGAGCTCTATAGCATTTCTAATATTATATGTGGATGACATATTATTGATTGGAAATGATATAGAATTTCTGGATAGCATAAAGGGATACTTGAATAAAAGTTTTTCAATGAAAGACCTCGGTGAAGCTGCTTACATATTAGGCATTAGGATCTATAGAGATAGATCAAGATGCTTAATTGGACTTTCACAAAGCACATACCTTGACAAAGTTTTGAAGAAGTTCAAAATGGATCAAGCAAAGAAAGGGTTCTTGCCTGTATTGCAAGGTGTGAAGTTGAGTAAGACTCAATGCCCGACCACTGCAGAAGATAGAGAGAAAATGAAAGATGTTCCCTATGCTTCAGCCATAGGCTCTATCATGTATGCAATGCTGTGTACCAGACCTGATGTGTGCCTTGCTATAAGTTTAGCAGGGAGGTACCAAAGTAATCCAGGAGTGGATCACTGGACAGCGGTCAAGAACATCCTGAAGTACCTGAAAAGGACTAAGGATATGTTTCTCGTATATGGAGGTGACAAAGAGCTCATCGTAAATGGTTATGTTGATGCAAGCTTTGACACTGATCCGGACGATTCTAAATCGCAAACCGGATACGTGTTTACATTAAACGGTGGAGCTGTTAGTTGGTGCAGTTCAAAACAAAACATCGTGGCGGGATCTACGTGTGAAGCGGAATACATAGCTGCTTCGGAAGCAGCCAATGAAGGAGTCTGGATGAAGGAGTTTATATCCGATCTAGGTGTCATACCTAGTGCATCGGGTCCAATGAAAATCTTTTGTGACAATACTGGAGCAATTGCCTTAGCAAAGGAATCCAGATTTCACAAGAGAACCAAGCACATCAAGAGACGCTTCAATTCCATCCGGGATCTAGTCCAGGTGGGAGACATAGAGATTTGCAAGATACATACGGATCTGAATGTTGCAGACCTGTTGACTAAGCCTCTTCCACGAGCAAAACATGATCAGCACCAAGACTCCATGGGTGTTAGAATCATTACTATATAATCTAGATTATTGACTCTAGTGCAAGTGGGAGACCGAAGGAAATATGCCCTAGAGGCAATAATAAAGTTATTATTTATTTCCTTATATCATGATAAATGTTTATTATTCATGCTAGAATTGTATTAACCGGAAACATAATACATGTGTGAATATATAGACAAACAGAGTGTCACTAGTATGCCTCTACTTGACTAGCTTGTTAATCAAAGATGGTTATGCTTCCTAACCATGGACAAAGAGTTGTTATTTGATTAACGGGATCACATCATTAATTGAATGATCTGATTGACATGACCCATTCCGTTAGCTTAGCACCCGATCGTTTAGTATGTTGCTATTGCTTTCTTCATGACTTATACATGTTCCTATGACTATGAGATTATGCAACTCCTGTTTACCAGAGGAACACTTTGTGTGCTACCAAACGTCACAACGTAACTGGGTGATTATAAAGGTGCTCTACAGGTGTCTCCAAAGGTACTTGTTGGGTTGGCGTATTTCGAGATTAGGATTTGTCACTCCGAATGTCGGAGAGGTATCTCTGGGCCCTCTCGGTAATGCACATCACTTAAGCCTTGCAAGCATTGCAACTAATGAGTTAGTTACGAGATGATGCGTTACGGAACGAGTAAAGAGACTTGCCGGTAACGAGATTGAACTAGGTATTGGATACCGACGATCGAATCTCGGGCAAGTAACATACGGATGACAAAGGGAACAACGTATGTTGTTATGCAGTCTGACCGATAAAGATCTTCGTAGAATATGTAGGAACCAATATGGGCATCCAGGTCCCGCTATTGGTTATTGACCGGAGACGTGTCTCGGTCATGTCTACATCGTTCTCGAACCGTAGGGTCCGCACGCTTAAAGTTATGATGACAGTTTCTTTATGAGTTTATGTATTTTGATGTACCGAAGGTTGTTCGGAGTCCCGGATGTGATCACGGACATGACGAGGAGTCTCGAAATGGTCGAGACATAAAGATTGATATATTGGACGACTATATTCGGACACCGGAATTGTTCCGGGTGATTTCGGAGAAAACCGGAGTGCCGGGGGGGGGGGGGTTACCGGAACCCCCCGGGAGAGTTAATGGGCCACATGGGCCTTGGTGGGAAGAGAGAGGGATGGCCAGGGTGGGCCGCGCCCCCTCTATCCCTCTGGTCCGAATTGGACTAGGAGGGGGGGGGGGCGGCGCCCCCCTTTCCTTCCCCCCTCTCCCCCTTCCTTCCCCCTCCTAGTAGGAGTAGGAAAGGAGGAATCCTACTCCTACTAGGAGGAGGATTCCTCCTTGGCGCGCCCCAAGGGGCCGGCCGGCCTCCCCCCTTGCTCCTTTATATACGGGGGCAGGGGGGCACCCTAGGACACACAAGTTGATCTTCGTGATCGTTCCTTATCCGTGTGCGGTGCCCCCCTCCACGATATTACACCTCGGTCATATTGTAGCGGTGCTTAGGCGAAGTCCTGCGATGGTTGAACATCAAGATCGTCACCACGCCGTCGTGCTGACAGAACTCCTCCCCGAAAGCTTTGCTGGATCAGAGCCCGGGGTGCGTCATCAAGCTATACGTGTGTCAAGAACTCGGAGGTGCCGGAGTAACGGTGCTTGGATCGGTTGGACCGGGAAGACGTTCGACTACTTCCTCTACGTTGCGTCAACGCTTACACTTTGGTCTACGAGGGTACGTAGACAACACTCTCCCCTCTCGTTGCTATGCATCACCATGATCTTGCGTGTGCGTAGGAAAATTTTGAAATTACTACGTTCCCCAACAGTACATCGTACTGGTGCGCCCACTGTCCGAATGGGCCTCCCATGCTCTTATTGCCACTTTTTTTGCTATTAGTATAACGCCAGCAGTCAAGTCAAGCAATGCTACTGGTAAAGTGATGCCACATTTAACTAGTGCCGCTCTCAGTCTAATGCTACCGATAAATTTAAGCAATGCCATTTAATGTCACTGGAATAATTCAGGGTTAGCTGTTGATTGTGGATGTATTAAAGATTTTTCAGCTAAGGCATTCTAATGCTGTTGCACAGCCTGTAATAAACTAACTACTCTACTGTTGCACTAGCCACTAGATTAGTGTATATTTGTAGTATTCGAATGGTGTTGCATTAGCGTCTGGACATAAATAAAGTGTGGCAAGCTTTCCCAAATATGTGCTCAAGAAAACTACTACCTGTTTTTCTAAATACTAGACGTTTGGGTACTTTAAATTGAACTGCGAAAACGTCTTATATTAAGGAACAGAGGGTGTAGAGTTCACTCAAATTATCCCGGTAAAGCTAATCACACCTTTGTTAAAATTAATGTTCATTATGTTATCGAAGGAGGTCTATATGTTTGTCTCTAATGCCTGTCGACTACATACCCGACATCATGATGTAATGTTAAGTCATTTCCTTTTGTACAGTGTCACTGAATTGTCAAGGCGGTGATGACATTTTATTTTAGTAGAACTGCACAAAATTTGCTTAAAAGAAGAGGAAAGGTCAGGAATGGCTCAGTTTTTCAGAAAAAACTATGTATGCCTTCCTGACATCAGCCGCTGTTGCTTTATTTATTCCTTCAAACAGGTGGTTAGAAACAGTCTTGCTACCTTTTCCCATTAAGAAATTGGAATGCTTATATTTGTGAGTCTATGCTTCAACTAGTGCCACTTTTATAGTAATCACACTTTCAATATCTATGCAAACAGGGATGCTCAATTTTAGTGGAACTGCACAAAAAGTCCAACTGGTTCAACATTAGGAGCATGTTTTTTTCCAAAGCTTTATATCCAATTGGTGGCACTATGAGCTGTTCATTAGGAAGGTACATGGTTTGCTACTATCTTGCTACTCTTTTTGTACTGTCATTAGATAGTAATACTAGTGGTTTGCATGTGAATTTATTGGCAGGGTGGACCTACATTGGAGGTGCAGGACATGATTCAATGATTGGATGCTCAATTTCGGTTGTATCGATTTCACCTCTTCCATCACTGCGAACATGGTGTGGTATATGTTTACTAGCTGCTTGATATTTGTGCAGATAGAGATGTCTGCCCATTACTATTTGGCAAACAAACAAAGTGTCCGCAATTTTGGTTGAACTGTACAAAAGAATAGTATAGTCACTGCATGCAGTGCCATTTGAAAATAGACACAAAGATTGGATAGTCACTTCATGGACTGCAGAAAAAGTAGTACTGTACTATTTACTGGCCAACACTAGGTGCTTCATTGCTTTGGTCTGATTATACAATGGGCATCATTTTCCCTAAGTTAAAGTTTGTATTCCGAAAATAGTCTCGTGGTGTGATCGAGAGAAGACCAAATCATATTGCAGTGGATGTTCCTCCATCATGTGTGGTTCATTCTCATGGTTCCAGCTGTTCGTGAAACCACTTACGTTTGCAAGAGGAATTGTAGACTTCACAAATAAATTTGTCTTTCAGTCTTACTGAATGTTGGCCAAGAGAAGCATCCTTGTTAGTAGGAAGAACAGATGTTTTTTCTAGATCTTTGCTTTTGGAGCTACATATTTGTATATGATCTGTGAATCATTGAGATGCATTAACATGTTGATCTTATGTATGGGAATCGTACTAGTTAGTTTTAGTTGCGAGTCTTGCGACGCAAGATCCGAAGTGCCTGATCTTTGCTTTTGGAGCTACATATTTGTATATGATCTATGAATCATTGAGATGCATTAACATTTACTTATTTCTGTTCGCTCAGTGTTTACAAGTTACTGATCGATCACTAGCTAGCCTACAAATGCGCTTCTCGCAGTTTTATTTGCGACGCAAGATGCAAAGTGGCAGTTTTTTGAATAAAAATGCCTACCTCTGAAGAAATTGACAAGCTACACTATCGATCCTACATGGATAAAAATGCCTACCTCTGAAGAAACTGACAAGCTACACTATCGACCCTCCACGGATAAATAGCGGATCACGCATGTACTACCTCCTTTCCGGTTTGCAGGGCTCAATTCAAGAAACGACCTACTAGATCCTACACGAATAAATAGCGGATCATGCATGTACTAGTACCTCCTTTCCGGTTTGCAGGGCTCAATTCAAACATCTCACCAACCAAGGTGCTCCCTTCGTCCGGGTTTACTAGTCCCGTGAGCAAAGCAGCAAGACCAAGGCATGGCAATAATTAACAACATGCAGAAGTTTAAGCCTAATTAATTCCAGCGATTTAAGTGGCTGCATGCGTGCCCTCGGCTGCGACTCATTGCATGCTGCTTCGCGTACTGCCTGCGAGCGATACTGAGTGCCTGCATGCAGCCGGCCGTAATTAATGCAGCTAACTGATGCAAAAAAAGATATGCTTTAATTATTGCGGGCTTTTTAAATCCGTGAAATCATTATTGACAAGGAGGGAGATGATTCGAGTGCACTCGTTTGACCGCCATGCCGGCGTGCCACCCAGACGGGACGGGACGACACAGTCATAATTTCAGTTTCCCTAGTTTTCCACGGCAAGCTGGCGCGCTAAGCCATTATGCATTGAATTCTGATGACCGTCGCGCTACCTTCCCCCTATAAGTACTATTTTCCGGCCTTATCTAGTGCCACCATGACCCAACTCGCCATATCCTCATAAGCCCCCACCGGCCCGACGTCGCTCGCCACGTCCGCCATGCCCCCGCCCGTCCGTGATAGGCGACGCCGGAGACGTTCACCACCGGAACTAGTGTTCGGTTTTTCACCGGAAGGCAGACGGAGGGAGGAGGCATTCTATCTGTCTTTAGATGGCAATGCGCAGATCGAGGAGTTGTTGGAGCGCGACCGCATGGCGGAGGAGAAGGAGTTGTTGGAGCGCGACCGCTTGGCGGAGGGGCAGTGTATCGCCGATTTGCGCCGCCAGCGGGACATGGAGCAGCAGCGCACCGATGCTCTGAGTTGCGAGCAGAGCGCCCGCAACTGGGCCGACTACGTGGAGGCCGGTGCCCGGCAAATAGCCCTGGAGGCTGTCGGGCACGCACGCGTTCGCGACGCTGATTTTTACTACCAGCTTGTCAAGTGGGTTTCCCGCTTGGAAGCCGAAGCTTCGGTGGACTACGCTGACATGGAAAGGGCCAACGCACGTGAGCAACGCGCCCTATTTCACTTGTGGCAAGTCCGAGGTGAGGCGCAGGACGCCGGTGACGGCGTTTAGCGTGTACCACAGATGGCGGCTGGCATCGTCTAGTTAGCTAAGAGTAAGTTAGTACTTGTCTAGTGGGAGTAGATAGTTAACTTGGCTATGATGGTTGTCAACGTGGAAGTTCAGTACTCTATATGTGGATCAGACCTGTTACTTTGCTCTGAATGTTGAACTTTCCGTTTGAACGTATGGAATGGGCTGTTATTTTTTTAAATGGGTTGTATTTGTCCTCCACGGGTTTAGAGGCTGACTTGTGGGCCTAGCAAGTTGACGCGTACACAATCAGGAGATGATTGTACGTGGAGAGGATGACAGCAGGGACCAGCCAATGTCATGGCAGTACGGAAGCAAGTGCCTCCTTATTTCAAGCCAATAAAAAAATGGCTCCTCCTAGTGGATTTCTGACATGTGGGTCCCATGCCATTGTCAACGTAGTCAATAAACGAGAGAATTGCACAACGAGCGGCTGACACCAGGGACCCAGCAGCTTGCCCATTTATTTTTCTTTTGGGTTAATTTGATAAATGCCTCCGAGAAATGGCACTGCAATTTCCAAACTTTGAAAAAATGCCAGTTCATGCCATTTCTAGTAGCATTTTTCGAAGTCTGGAGTGGCGTTTTTCAAAGTTTGCAAACTGCAGTGGCATTTTTCAAAGTTTGCAAAAATTGCAGTGGCATTTTTCAAAGTTTGGAAATTGCAGTGGCATTTTTATGAATCGCCATAATTGGAGTGGCATTTATCTAATTTGTTTTTGAGACGGAAGCAGGGTGTCAACTGGGCTATGCGGGACACTCTGGCCTGTCTAGACAGCCTTTTCTTTTATGTTTACCACAGACCAGCCCAGTAGTTTTTTTCTTAGTAAGTCACTTTATCAGGCCTGTTGCGCTGCAAATCTTTCAAGACGAGGAGAGCTTCATTTGGCTGGCCGAGAAAATGGCCTATTAGTAATGAGAAATGGGCTGTACATTTTTAAAACACATCAAACCGGCAATTAGTTTCAAATATCTTTTTTTTCATTTCGAGATTTTAAATTGCATTGATTTTTATGCGTGGACAATTTATTGGATTTTATATTGATATACATTTATTTTTAAAATCAGTATGAATGTGACTCGAAATTTCGGGATTAAAAACAGTTCAGACTGCACCGACATATGCAAAATTTCGTATAATGTTTTAACCGTGGCCACAATATGGGATGTAATGCTAACAAAAAGAATATGGTCTCCAAAAAAACCCGTAAGAATTAGCAAATGGGCTATAAACTATTTGAAATAATGGCAGATGGGTTGTATGCTGTTTTTCACAGATTTGAGGCTTTCCACAGATGGCCTGTATACTGTTGGATGTCCAATCAATGGCCGTCGTGCTTCTTCAATCTCTGCTCTTCCTGCTGTAGCCGCTCAAACAAGCGCCGGCGGGACTGCCTGTTCCCTCCTCCCCGCGGCCGGCTGTGCTGCCGTGCAGGCCTCACTGCCCCACCGTACTCCCATCGCGGGCCTAGCCATCCCTCTACTCACCCACAGTCCCACACCTGCTATTATTCTCCAGCGACGACAGACGAACCAGTAAACCCTCGTACAGTCGTACTCCCCTCCGCGTGGGAAACAACTGCCGAGTCTTCCCTGCATCCGTGTCGTTCCCTTCCTAGGCCTCGCCGTCGTCCACCGCCCTGGTGCTCTCGGCGTGGCGTGGTCAACATGGTCAACGACCGACATGCATCTGAAGTGGAATGTACGTGGAGAGGCTGATAGCTGGGTCCACGGCCGCACGCAAGGAAATGCCTCCTTATTACGCGCAAAATAATGATTCCTCCACCTAACATCTGGGACCCACCGAAAGGGCCTCTGTATTTCGCAATGTTACCGCCGCTGACAGCTCGGACCCACCAGCTATATCTTCGCACGCAAGGAAGTGCCTCCTTATTACGCCCCCAAAAAAGAATACTCCCCATACGATGTCCACTAAGTTGACGGGGCCTACTAAGTTGACGGGGACGAAGGGCTTTGTCAACTTAGTCAATATGCACGATTCTAGCTCGACTAACCGTACGATGTCCATCCAACGGCCGTAGTGCTTCTTTAACCTCTGGTCTTCTTGCTCCAGCCGCCCAAAGCAGCGCCGGTCGTGCCGCCTGCTCTTGCCTCCCGTGGCCGGCTGTGCTGCCGCGGAGGCCTCACCGCCTCCATACTACTCCCTCCACTGGCAGGCCATCCCTCCACTCCACTCACCCACACCCCCTGTTATTCTGCGGCGACGGCAGCGCAGCCGAACCAGTGTACCCTTGTACTCCTCTCCGCGTGGGCATCCACTACCGCGTCTTCCCCGGCTCCGCGTCATCCCCTTCCTAGGCCTCGCCGTCATCCACCGCCGTGGTGCTCTCGGCGCGGCGTGATCAATGCGGTCAACGGCAGCCGCAAGGAAGTGCCTCCTTATTACGCGGAAAATAATTATTCCTCCACCTGACAGCAGGGACCCACCGGACGGGCCACCAGTATTTCACGAAAAAAATGTTTGCCCCTGACTGCTGGGACCCACCCGACGGGCCACCGTATTTCGCGAAAAAAACGTTCCCCTGCTGTCAGTTCGGACCCAATGGAAGTGCCTCCTTATTACGCACAAAAAATGAATACCCCCTGCTAGCTGGGACCCACCTTGGTGGGAGGCTGACTTGTGGGCCTACTAAGTTGATGGGGACGGAGAGCTTTGTCAACTTAGTCAATATAAACGATTCTAGCTCCAGTGACCGTACGATGTCCATCCAACGGTCGTAGTGCTTCTTCAACCTCTGGTCTTCTTGCTCCAGCCGCCCAAAGCAGCGCCGGTCGTGCCACATGCTCCTGCTTCCCGTGGCCGGATGTGCTGCCGCGGAGGCCTCACCGCCCCCTACTATTCCCACCGCTGGCCAGGCCCTACGGCGACGGCAGCCTCACACCGCAGCCGAACCAGTGAATCCTCGTACTCCTCTCCGCGCGGGATTCCACTGCCACGTCTTCCCCGGCTCCCCGCTGTCCCCTTCCTAGGCCCCGCCGTCGTCCACCGCCCTGGTGCTCTCGGCGTGGCGTGGTCAATGTGGTCAAGGAATGACTTCCATCGGACGTGGACTGTATGTGGAGAGGCTGACAGCTGGGTCCATGGCCGCAGCAAGGATGTGCCTCCTTATTACGCGGAAAATAATTATTCCTCCACCTGACAGCAGGGACCCACCAGACGGGCCACCGTATTTCGTGAAAAAAACGTTTCCCCCTAACTGTTGGGACCCACCAGCTGCACCTTCGCACGCAAGGAAGTGCGTCCGGGCAAAAAAAAACCGATTTGCCCCCTTAACTGCTGGGACCCACCAGTTACATCTTCGCACGCAAGGAAGTGCGTCCGGGTAAAAAAAATGATTTTCCCCCCTGACTGCTGGACCCACCAGCTACATCTTCGCATGCAAGGAAGTGCGTCCGGGCAAAAAAACAAACAAAACGATTCACCCCCCTGACTGCTGGGACCCACCAGCTACATCTTCGCAGGCAAGGAAGTGCCTGACAGTCGGGACCCACCTGGTCGAAGCGTACGTAGCGTTGTCATTCTGGTCGCGAAGGTGTACGTACATACTGGTCGATGTAGAGGCGCGCACGTGTCGTAGTAGAGGCGCGCACATGTTGATGTAGAGGTGCGCACGTAGCATGTACACGTACGTACAACGGCGAGGGTGCAAGAAAGAAAATACGGCCACGTACGTACATACAGGCAGGGTCTCGAATGCCTACTCGTGCATACATACATGGCTGGGTCGGAACGGAGAAATAACGTCGTCGTCATGTTCATGGGGAGCCAACCGGCTGGGTCGGAACGGAATGCGTGGTCGTGTTCATCGGGAGAGGGGGCTTGGACGAAACAGGCGATGGAAACAAGGCCTGGTGTACCGCACAACGGAGGAAACGGACCTCCTACATTCAAAATGGGGTCTTGTTGATCGGGATGGGTGTGGCGTACTGCAAAATGAAGGAAACAGACCTCCTACGGTCAAAACAGGGGTCCTGTTGATCGGGAGGGGTGTGGGTACCGCAAAACGGAGGAAACAGACCTCCTACGGTCGAAACGGGGGACCTGTTGATCGGGAGGGATGTGGCGTACCGCAAAACGGACGAAACGGACTTGTGTTGGAGCGCTACGGTCGAAACGGGGGTCCTGTTCATCGGGAGGGGTGTGGCGTACCGCAAAACGGGACTCCACGGGATACTGTTCATCTCCACCGTCGACCTCCTCCAGCCTCCATGGGCTACCGTTGACTCCTCTAGCCTCCATGGGCTCCTATTCATCCAGCCTCCACCGCGTGCTACTCCACCGGCTACTGTTCAACCACCCCTCCACTGTCTACTGTTCATCCAGACCTCCACCGTCTACTGTTCATCTAGCCCTCCAAACCACGGGGTCCTGTTCAACCACCCTCCACGGCCACCCCTCCATCATCTACTGTTCATCCAGCCCTCCACACCATGAGGTCCCGTTCATCCAGAGGTAATGCCACCGCTCACTGTTTATCCAAACCCCCTGCAACGCACACTGTTCATCCAATCGATCGGCTTTAGTTAGCAGCAGTAGCGAAGGAATCACTCCATCGGGTTCAGTTAACAGTCATCGATCGATCGCTCGGGTTCAGTAACGCGTAGCCTGCAGTGCAATCACTCGGGTTCAGTTAGATCCCAACGCCTTGCTCGGGTTCAGTTAGAGCCAACGCCTCGCACGTGTACGAGATAAACGTGCATCGCTCGGCCCCCAACCTCCCACCGTAACCGGCAACTCCCCGTAATTTTCCTCCCCCTCGCTTCTACCACGGTTTTTTCCATCATGGACGACCCAAAGAATGTCATGTAGCTGCATCTCCAGCCCACCTAGGACAAAAAGCCCATTTTCTATCATGATTTTTTGTCATAGAAGTAGGAGCCCACCACATCTATGATGATACCGGGTTTTGTCACAATTATCGTCATAGAAGTGTCATATGTATGACAGAATTTTTTTTTGTTTGGCCCAAGATGTCACGGATGTCTTTTTTTGTAGTGACATCCCACACAGTCAATCAAGGGAAAACGTTTCTGTCCGTATATACATCCCACACAGTTTTATGTATAGGCTCGTGTGTGATAGGTGTAACTATCACACACGCTCTGCCTCGGTTAACCGTTTGCTTTTATTCAACTACATCACACACGATTTGATGAAGAAAACTATATGGTATTGGGCTATCCACCACAAGCGCTTTTACTGCTAGAACCGTTTGCAAAGTTCAATGACCCATTTAGCAGGTTTATTAGTTTACAATTAATAATTCTAGTATTACGTAAATTCACATTTCATATCGAATAGCTGTTTGCCAATGTCATATCTGGCATATAAACATATTTTAATATCACAGTATGATAGCTACCTGAAAATAGCACAATACAACATATAACTAGTTCAGCTTCATAAGAACAATATTAGAACAATATATTCACTTCTCTATTTGAGATCATCCAGGCTCGTCTTATCCACCTCTGCTTTCAGTTTAGTAAGAACCTATTTTGCACTGGCCAACTGGGAAAGTACCTCCTCCTTCGCCAACACCATCTTAGCAAAGTCCGATTTAAAAAATCTGAGCTCATTCTCTACCTTCCTCTTTTTATCCCACATCTTCAAATATTCTTCAGCATTGACAACACTTTCTCTAAGCCTACCTCTGTTCTCTTCCTCATACATGCTCCGGAGCTTTGCTAGGCACATCTTCAAAGATTGTGGCCACTCTTGATCAACCCACTCCAGGTAAGAACACTTTCGTTCATCCTATAATATTTAAAACTAGATCAGTAACAATTGTAGGGGAAATGGGTTTATAGCAACATAGAAAATCACCAATACTTATTTTGAAAAACTGAAAGAAACGGGCTAATTATGACATATCTTCTCAAAAAGATCAATGCGCAAATGAATTAATTGGTACTGAGACAACAACCAAATTTTGAAACATCGGAAGCTATAATTAACTACAATAATGCTACAAGTTCTTACTCATGTACTATAAATAACAAATTGAACATTTTATGAGGAAGCTAAATATAACTGCAACAGCATAGCGGCAGTGTTTGGATGACAGCAAATTGATACTAATAGGTGTGTGCATGCACAAATTTAGTAACATAGAACTAATAGCACTAAGGGCATCCACTATGTATGCCAAAACCAGTGTAAAGACAACTATTGCTACATTTCACACTGGTTCCCTACACTGGCGAGCCGATGCAGCAGAAAAAATCAGGGAACCGGACTCTGGAGCACCTAGTTGCTCTGATGCCAAGTTCCTTCGTGCCATAAAGAGTTCGTATTTTACTGCTTGGCTGCTCGGATGTGTGGACCAAAGTTGGCTGCACAAACTGCTGAAGCGGTGCCAAATAATTTTCTAATGGCACCGCTAATGAGATGGCAACATTTTTAGATACTAGGTACAAACTGTGACACTGTCTTAGGATGCGTTTGGTTGATGGTGTGGTATGAATGGGTTGGGACCATGATAGTGCGGAATCACATCTAACAAATGATTTGTAACAACGAAAGTGGGGGTAACCTTCTTTGCACATGCCAGAAACTTCCTCCCACTGTCCACAGATTCAAATGCAACTAGCTTCACGCATGGAAATTGATGGTGACAACGAGCAGGCAGATCTTCAGCCACCCTACTCCATTCATTGCAACTGATGGTCCTAGGGAGCTACAAGAGGAAGAAATGACTCAAATTGACCGCCAGGTTAAAATCCTTCATTCTAAGTCATAGCCCGAGAGAGATAGAGAAGAGAGGCATACCCCGGTGGTGAAGGAGTCGTCATCGAAGGAGGAACCGCTAGAGAGGTCATTGAAGAAGACCATGGTGAACCCGATGATAGGATCCAAGACGGCGAGACCGAGGAAGCAAGCGAGGAAGCGGCTATAGGTTAGGAAGGATGGAAGTAGGAAATAGGGAAAATGTGACTTGTGGTCGGTGAGAAAGGGGGGTGGGGAAGGGGGGCGGAGTAGATATTTCCGCGTTACGCCAAAAAATTTGAAATGTGGAGGGAAACTTTGCGCGCGGTGCCACTGGACACCATTCACTTTGAACGATTGTGTGCATCACAAATGATTCTTCTGCTTTACGCGCATGGCATGAGTTTGATAATTCAAATATTGGTGGAAATTTCCCTGGGTACTATCCCCATCCACGTCATTGCATAATTTAACATCCCTTGCTAATTTGGGCATACAAAAGAGCATACAACACACAGACCACACTTATTGAATTGAGCAATTTTAGTAATTAAACAGAGCCAGTTGACCTAAACATTGCTCTAACAAAAGACCAGCATTAAAAACAAATCCTAAGTACGCATAATTTTAACAAAGCCGCCACCACGCCGGCCTATGCATCGCCGGTGTGAAATGAGACGTCGATGACTCGTCCTGGCGGCATGCCACCGTTGGTGGACTCCGCGTCCCCCCTGCTGAAGTCAACCGCGTCCTCGTCCTCGTCCTCGGCGCCACCCTCAAGGTTGTAGTACTCTTAGTAGTGGTTGTGCCAGAGCTCACTTTGGTACTCCACCGTCGATTCCTCGATGGACATACTCTTCTCTACCTCGACCACGGCCACGCGCAACTCCTCCTCCCAGTGCTCCTTGATCTCCGCCGCCTCCTGCATCTCCAGCTCCCGCTTGGTGATCTCATGAGGAAGCAGGTGATCCATGGCCACCGCCGCCTTTTCGGACATGGGTTGCATACTGGATTCCGAGGTGGTCTGAAATATCTTGGTGTGTGTGTCCTTGATCTTGGCGTGGATGGCCTCGACCAAGGCCAGGGCGACATCGGTGGCATGGACGACAGCTCGAGTGCTCTTGACGTTTGCAACCGCCGTCACAGCAGCAGCTGCAGCCATCTCGGCTGCCGCAGACGCCCTCTCGGCGGATGTGGCCGCGTTCAATGCGGACGCGGTGACACTCTCGGCGTAGGCGGTCGCACTCTCGGCGTAGGCGGCGGCGCTCAGGGAGGACGCAACCATCATACGGGCCTTCACGAAGCGTTTCCATGGCGTCATCTTTGCAAGAAGGGGTTGCGGGAATGGGGATCGGGACTCATGGATTCGGGGGTTGCCGGCACTAGCGGAGACGAGCCGGCGAAGCTTAAGGAGGAACACTTAAATAGACCTACGAATTTTCATCCCAAATGGTTCCTACAAAAAACTTTGTGTGATGTTGTTGATATTTTTTATTAGCTATGAAAGACGAATTTGGAGTAATGTGGCAACGGATGGTGTTTTAAATGTACAAGAAAATTTGTAGTACTAATACAACTGTCATGTCTAATTTTGGAAAATTCAGGGGTCATTGACGTTTTAAGACATTTAAGTGATTTTCTAGCTATTTAATGACCGTAATTCAAATTTGAACTACATTTACATGCAACAGCTAACCATAACGATTTGAAAAGTCATATTTTGTGTACTTGTGTGTGAGTTAATTCCATGTGCAGTAAATTGGAAGGAATTCTCAAATATATTGGTCTCACGGCTAGACACAATTAAGCAAGGATTGCCATGGCATTCAAATTCCAAAAAATTAAAAAAAGATCAGAAACACATGAAACCTTGCTTGATGTAATGTCACGCCACCAAGATGATGTGGTAAAAAAATTGGCATGTTTGCCGAAAGTTTGGACACACACCCCTCACAAATCGAATCAACTCACTGGAAGGCTTGCGGTTCCGAGAAGGAGCAATGCATGTTTGATGACGAACGGGCGATAGCTTCCTCTTACGGGTTTCAAAAAATTTCTGGAGTTAACATGCACTAATACAACAGTAGTTTCAAAATTTGGAAAATTTCAGGGGTCATTTGACCTTTTTAAGACATTTAAGTGATTTTCTAGCCATTTAATGACCCTAATCCAAATTTGAACTACATCTACATCCAACGGCTCACCACAATGGTTTGAAAAATCATATTTGTGTACTTGTGTGCGAGTTAATTCCATGTGCAGTAAATTGGAAGGAATTTTCAAACATATTGGTCTCACGCCCTGGACACATGCATCTAGTGCCATGGCATTTAAATTCCAAAAAATTAAAAAAAGATCAGAAACACATGAAACCTTGCTTGATGTAATGTCATGCCACCAAGATGATCTGGTAAAAAAATTGGCATATTTGACGAAAGTTTGGACACACCCCCCTCACAAACCGGAGCAACTCACTGAAGGCTCGTGGTTTCAAGAGGGAACAATGCATGTTTGATGACGAACGGAGGATAGCTTCCTCTTACAGTCTTCAATTTTTTTCTATATTTAACGTGCACTAATAAAACTGTCATGTGAAAATTTGGAAAATTCTAGGGGTCATTTTAACTTTTAAAGACATTTAAGTGATTTTCTAGCCATTTAATGGTCATAATTCAAATTTGAACTACATCTACATGCAACGGCAAACCATATCAGTTTGAAAAATCATATTTTTGTGTACTTGTGTGCGAGTTAATTCCATGTGCAGTAAATTGGAAGGAATTTTGAAACATATTGGTGTCACAACTTGGACACACATGCATGGAGAGCCACGGCATTCACATTCCAAAAAATAAAAAAAGATCAAAAACACATGAAACCTTGCTTGACGTAATGCCATGCCAGCAAGATGATGTGGTAAAATAATTGGCCTGTTTGATGAAAGTTTGGACACACACCCCTCACAAACCAGAGCAACTCTCTAGAAGGCTCGTGGTTTTGATAGGGAACAATGCATGTTTGATGACGAATGGGTGATAGCTTCCTCTTATGGGCTTAAAAAAAGTTCCACATTTAACGAGTAGTAATACAACTGTCATGTCAGAATTTGGAAAATTTTAGGGGTCATTTGACCTTTTTAAGACATTTAAGTGATTTTCTAGCCATTTAATGACCGTAATCCAAATTTGAACTACATCTACATGTAGCAGCTAACTATAACGACTTGAAAAAAATATATTTGTGTACTTATGTGCGAGTTAATTCCATGCGCAGTAAATTGGAACAAATTTTCAAACATATTGGTGTCACGGCTTGGACACATGCATGGAGTGCCATGGAATATAAATTCCAGAAAATTAAAAAATTATCAAACGATGTAAATATCTGGTGTTCAAAAAAGAAAATATAAAGATCTGCCAAGACAACCGCCCCCCACACGATTGGCACTCTATTTTGCGCCTCGAGGTTTGGAAGGTGAGTAGCGCAGGTTATTAATCAGACATGGTTTTGTATTGTAAACCGTCAGCTATTAAGTTCACACACAGATTTTGCTGCCGGAATTGTGTGTAATTAAAACTACAGTACTCGTAAATTCTGACGACCGGCGTGTGTACTGTTCCCGTTGATCTAGATTCCAGCCGCCAATAAGTACTGCCTTGCTCACATCATCCCGCCTACATTCTCATCTACATCCTTCCCTCGCTCGCCCTCTCTCCCCCCTCTCTCTCTCTCTCTAAAATCTCGAGCATGGCACCGCCTATTTAACAATGCGCCGACAAGGAGACTCCATCTCCCGAGGACACTCAGGCAAAGAGCAGCGACGAGGAGGACCCCTACGCGCCGCTGGACGAGGTTGCGACGGAACCCCCAACTTTGTAATGGTTTTGGGGCCAGTACAATCATTGTCTGTGGAAGTCGCTGTCGCCAGCTAAGAAAGCTAGACAAGTGGCGTTCAAGAAGGAGATGGCAGAGGAGAAGCCAGGTACCAGGCGGCCTGTGAAGCCCATGATGCCGCCTGGAAAAAGGAGGCGGTGGAGCTTTGGGGGCGGGCGCGTCGTCATGCAGAGAGGTGTATGAAGACGGGTACTTCGCGAGGAAGGTCAAAGGCGCTAGGCGCCTCATCGTTGCATGGAGGTGGGCCAGTAAGTCCAGAGTGGCAGGGACGAGGAGCTGGGCGCCCAAAGAAATGGCAAGATCATTCGCGCTCGTCCGCCAACAAGAGGCAGATCGGTACGTCAAGCGCTGCGAGGCGGAGGAGGTGGAGTACTTCCTCCGCGCTGGGAAGACGCCGCGCAGCAGGGAGCAGCTGGTGAGGGGCTGCCGAAATACTGCCCCCAGGAGATATTATTAGTTTTAGTATTGTTCGTTTTCAATTTTATGCATTTTACCTAGTAGTTAAGTATCATCACATATATGTGATGATATTATATATATATATATGTATATATATATACATATATATATATATATTCTATGATGAACTAATGAACAATTAATATATATTATGAATTCCATTTTCTGTCTGTTTTTATACTAATTTGTATCTAGTTGTTATCATCCACATATACAGAATGGAAAGCATATATACACACATTGAAACATAACATATAAGAACGGAAAACAGAGTACACACATTGATACAGAGCAATAAACAAAGCAATATTATGATTGTTGTGAATACATAGCGATCCATCAAAATGACTCAACAAAATAAAACGCGTCTATGGGACCATGACCATCAGCCCTTGCCTACGGTAGCTCTTGGCTCTGCCTGAACTCGTGTAGGCGTTCGTCCAAGCGGCCGACACGCTCGCGGTACATCTCGAGCTTCAAGTTGGCTATTTCGTCGGAGATCACCAGCTCGAGGATGTGACAACCATGTTCCTCTACTACGCCCAGGTGGATACATGGGCCAAGGAGACGATCGAGCCTAGCGACAAGTGAGTTGGCATCGAGCGGGCCATGAACAAGGCGTACAACATGACCTATGCAAACGGCGCGGTGGGCGTCCGATGCATGTACGGCACGGCCGGCCTCTGGTGCAAGTACGGTGCAGAGGGCCTCTGCCCACTCCTAGCAAGGAATGGGGGTACTAAAGGGACGTGTACCCAGCTGCGACGACCTGTCGATAGCAGGCAAGCGCCGATGGATCTGCTCTTGCTGTGCGGCGCGCCGCACCTATCGCTCTATGGCGCTCCAACGGTCTCGCTGTGCGGCGAGCCACAACCTATCGGCGCGGACGCGCCGCTTGCTCTACGACGCGCCATCAATCATGTTCCGCGGCGAGCTGTAGCCTCTCGGCGCTGACATGCCTATCTTGATTCGCGATGCTGAAGCGCCATGTGCCAAGGGTCTGCTCAACCCTGGCGATGACGCGCATCACGGCGTCGTCCATCGCGTTGCCGGGGAGCGCCTCGGCCTCGACGGGCCGTGGCGCCTTCTTGTTTTCCTCGTCGATGAGGTTGATGGCAGAGCGGCGCTTTGGTGGGTTGGCATGCTTGGAAAAGGTGGATGTGCTATAGGCTGCACTTGTTGCCTCCATGCGTCGAGCGTCGCCTAGGTTTATGCGCAATATCGCTGGGTGGCGGGAAACGGTGAGGAAATGGCGGGAAACGGTGGCGTGTTCATAAAACACCATCAATTAATGGAAACTTCGCATAGAAGGAATATCGAGCTAGCACAAGAACTAGATGATGATCAAAGGATCGTTTATCCTAGTTAATTATGCATGTAATAGTTTACTTTGGTGTGTGGAAATGTCATGTGTGTACTAGCCACCTATATAATTGGATGTTTGCCGCGTATTGCACACATCTTGTTTATGTGAAATGTTTCTGTTCTCTTGGCTTAACACAAACACTTTATCAGAATGAACTGTATGCCCTCCATTGCACACACCTTGAATTGGCTGAACCGTTTCTGCTGCGTTGCCTAATCAAAAACAGTTCATCCGAGTGAACCGTATGCCATATATCACACACACCTTGATCTGGTTGACCATTTCTTTTGTGTTGCCTAATCACAAACAGTTCATCCGAGTGAACTGTATGCCGTATATCACACACACCTTCATCTAGCTGCCCATTTCTGTTGTTCCGCCTCCTCACAAACAGTTTATCCGAGTGAACTGTATACCGTATATCGCACACGCCTTCATCTGGCTTCCCATTTCTTTTGTTCTGCCTCATGGCAAACATTTAATTGAACTGAATCATATGCCCCGCATCGCACACGCAACTAAAATCCAAACCGTATTTGATGCATCCTTCATCGCAAATGTTTTGCAGCTTTCATGACGGTTTTTTACATCACCGTTTGCAATTAATGCATCGCACACAATTTCGTCAAAGGGTCTCTAATCGTAGTGTCGCATTAGCAGCATCCTGCAGTAGTGTTGGCATCCCCTTTCTTGGTTCTTGTTTGCCTTTTCTCTGTGTGACTTGTGGAGCTTGTGGTCATCTTCATGACAAGCTCTAGTTCATTGAAAACAAATTTCGCATGCATCATCTATTTGTATTTTCGATGTTGGAGTTTTTGTCGGTTCTTCACTCATAGAGATTTCACACCTCTATATCATTAGCGTATCTTTCTTGCCACTTTTGAAGATTTGACAACTCTTGTTTTTAGCTTTCTATCAAGTTTGAATTCGTTGAAATCAGAGTTCATTTCCAGAAGTTATGACAATTTTGGTCTTCTTGCATCCATCTATTTTGCTTGGGCAATTTTGCAGCACCTAGGCGGTAGTATCACTCAGATCCATGGTAGCACCGCTTAGGAGGTACTTCAGCAGGCTGGTGCCACTTCTACTTTCGCATAGGAAATGCCTTTCGTTGCTCTCTAGATTATAAGCGGTAGTGACAAGGTAGTAGCGCTTGTGCGGTACTTCCGCTTGCTACTACCGCGCTGCTTCCGCTTATTTTCGAGGGATGCTCAAGCTGATGTTGCCCATTCAGCTCTCGTCATACTTGAATGGTCGTTACACGGTAGTACCGCTCTGGCACCGCTTCAATACTATTGTTCATTCCTCTGTGCCATGTGATCTGAAGCAGATGTACCGCTCTGATGGACGATAGTACCGCACCAGCGGCACTACCGCTCTAGTACTTGCAGTACTCACTGCTATGGCCGGAACCACCACTCTAAGCGGTAGTCCTGCTCCCTTGAGTGGTATTACCGCTTGAGCACGAGTTGTGTGCATAACGGGTTGGATTTGTACACCCTTTATAAAAGGGGGTATCCTTCCTCATTACCCCCACAACTTTGGCCAAGCTTTCTTCTCTATTGTTGACTTTCAAAAGCTTTGCCTTCTCTCCATTCCTCCGATGAATCTTAAATCTTTTTGAGGGAAAAGAGTGAGGATATCTAGATCTACATTCTCCACCAATCCATTTGTCCTCTTAGTGAGGGGAACCCTTTGGATCTAGATCTTGGGGTTCTTTGTGTTCTCTTTCTTGTTCTTCCTGTCATATTCCTCCATAGCTTTCGTTGCTTTGGTGGGACTTGAGAGTGAGGGACTTGAGCACTTTGTGCATTCTTGCCATTGCATTTGGTGCATTAGTATGAGTTCTCTACAGTGGTACGTGGAAGTAAAAGTTGAGGAGATTATTACTCTTGTGTGTTTGAGCACCCTGGAGCTTCTGCCTCTTGCATGCTTTGGCGCCCTAGACGGTTGGTGGTGTCGCGGACCTCAATCATTGTGGTGTCACTGGTACAATGAGCTTCTATACAAATGATTTTTAACCCCTTCTCGCGACGGCATTTTAAACTGTCACCTAGTGGTGTGGGCGATTGGGGGGGGGTCCTTTCCACATGACCTCAAAACCGTCGGGGATAGGCACTCCAGTCACACACGCTGCGCAAAATGAACTCGTGTGCGATCGAGCTAGCCGTCATATACAATTATACAGGCCCAATCGTTTTTGTCCGTATGTACATCCCACATAGTGATTCCCGGAGAAACGTTTCCCTTCATCTTCACAACCCACACAGTCAATCCACGATAAACGTTTCCGTTCGTCTGCATATCCCACACAGTGAATCCCAGAGAAACGTTTCTGTTTGTCTGCAGATTCCACATAGTGAATCCTAGACGAACATTTCCATTCGTATACATCGCACACGGTTTTATGTATAGCCTCATGTGTGATGTGTGATAGGTGTAACGATCACACATGCTCTGCCTCCGTTAACCATTTGCTTGCTCTCGCGTAAAGACTTCTTTTTACGCGACAGGAAAAAGTGACTATGAATTCCCCTTTTTGTTTGCGAATCCCTGTTTGTATCCTTTGAGCGCACGCCCATTAAGTAGCTATCAAATCAAGGAAATCGATCAAACGATCCCAATACCGTGCACACATGATTTGATGAAGAAAACTGTATGGTATTGGGATATCCATCACAACTGCTTTTACTACTAGAACCGTTTGCAAAGTTCCATGACCCATTTAGCAGGTTTAATAGTTTACAATTAATAATTCTAGTATTACGTAAATTCACATTTCATATCGAACAACTGTTTGCCAATTTCATACCAGGCACGTAAATATGTTTTAACATCACAGTATGATAGCGACATGAAAACAACACAATACATCATATAGCTAGTTCACCTTCATAAGAATAATATTAGAACAATATATTCATTTCCTTAATTGACTGATGCATGATCAGTCAGGTTCGTCTTCTCCACCTCTGCTTTCAGTTCAGTAAGAACCTGTTTTGCACTAACCAACTGGGAAAGCGCCTCCTACTTCACCAACACCATCTTATCAAAGTCTAATTTAAAAATCTGAGCTCATTCTCCATCTTCCTCTTTTTTCCCGCATACTAAAATATTCTTCAACGTTGACAACACTTTCTCTAAGCCTATCTCTGTTCTCTTTCTCATACATGCTCCAAAGCTTTGCTAGGCACATCTTCAAAGACCGTGGCCACTCTTGATCAACCCACTCTAGGTAAGAACACTTCCGTTCATCCTATAATATTTAAAACTAAACCAGTAACAATTGTAGGGAAAATGGGTTTCTAGCAACATAGAAAATCACCAAATACATATTTTGAAAAACTGAAGAAACAGGTTAATTATGACATATCTTCTCAAAAATACCAATGTGCAAATAAATTAATTGCTACTGAGACAACAACCAAATTTAGAAACATCAGAAGCTATAATTAACTGCAACAACACTACAAGTTCTTAGTCATGTACTATAAATACCAAATTGAACATTTTATGAGGAAGCTAAATATAACTGCAACAGCATAGCATCAGTGTTTGGATGACATCAAATTGATACTAACAGGTGTGTACATGCACAAATTTAGTACCATAGAACTAATAGCACTAAGGCCGTTCACTATGTATGCCAAAACTGGTCTTAAGACAACTGGTGCTACATTTCGCACCGGTGCCTTGCACTGGCGAGCCGATATAGAGGAAAAAAAATTAGGGAACCGGACTCCAAAGCACCTAGTTGCTCCGATGCCTAGTTCCTTCATGCCATAAAGTTTTTAGTATTTTACTACTTGGCTACTCGGATGTGCGGAAAAAAGTTGGCTGCACAAACTGCTGAAGTGGTGCCAAATAATTTTCTAATGGCACCGCTGATGAGATGGCAACATTTTAGATACTAGGTAGAAACTGTGACACTATCTTAGTCAGATCTAGAATAACAAAGCACAGTGACAGTGTCTGAATCACATCTTAGAAATGATTTGTAACAACGAAAGTTGGGCTAACATTCTCTGCACATGCCAGAAACTACCTCCCACTGTCCACAAATTTATACATAACTAACTTCACGCATGGAGATTGATGGTGACAACGAGTAGGCAGATCTTCAGCCACCCCGCTCCATTCATTGCAACTGATGGTCCTAGGGAGCTACAAGCGGAAGAAATGACTCAAATCGACCGCCGGGTTAAAATCCTTCATTCCAAATCATAACCCGAGAAGGAGAAGAGAGGCATATCTGGGTCACAAAAGAGTCGTCGGAGGAGGAGAAACCGCTGGAGAGGTCATGGAAGAAGACCATGGCGACCGCGGCAGTCGGATGCGAGACGGCGAGAGCGAGGAAGCAAGCGAGGAAGTGGCTATAGCTTGGGAAGGAAGGAAGGAGGAAACACGGGAAATGTGACTTGTGGTCAGGGAGAAAAGGAGGTAGGGGTGGGTTAGTTATTTTGTTGGTAGGCCAAAAATTTCGAAAGGTGGAGGGAAACTTTGCGCGCGGTGTCGCCGGACACCATTCACTTTGAATGAATGTGTGCATCGCAAATGATTCTTCTACTTTACGCGCATGCGATGAGATTGATCATTCAAATATTGGAGCCATTTTAGTAATTAAACAAAGCCAGTTGACCTAAACATTGCTCTAAAAAAGACCACCATTATAAACAAAGGCTAAGTACACATAATTTAAACAAGCCGCCACCGCGCCGCCCTATGCCTCGCCGGTGTAAGATGAGATGTCGATGACTTGTCCTGGTGACATGCCACCGTTGGTGGACTCCGCGTCCCGTGGCTGAAGTCGAACGCGTTGTCGTGCTCGTCCTCGGCGCTTCCCTCAAGGTTGTAGTTCTCGTAGTAGTGGTTGTGCCAGAGCTCGTGCTGGTACTCCACTACTGATTCCTCGACGGACAGGCTCTTCTCTACCTCGTCCTGAGCCACACGCAACTCCTCCTCCCGAAACTCATTGATCTCCACCGCCTCCTGCGTCTCCAGCTCCCGCTCGGCGATCTCATGAGGAAGTAGGTGCTCCATGGCCTCCGCCGCCGTTTCGGATGTTTTTTGCATGCTGGATTCCGAGGTGGCATGGAATATCTTGGTGTGTGCGTCCTCGATCTTGGCGTGGATGGCCTCGACCCGGGCCAGGGCGACATCGATGGCATAGACGGCAGCTCGAGCGCTCTTGGTGTTTGTAGCCGCCGCTAGTGCAGCAGTTGCAGCAGCCGTCTCGACTGCCCCAGATGCCCTCTTGGCGGATGCGGCCGCGCTCAATGTGGATGCGGCCCTGCTCTCAGAGTAGGCAGCCACACTCGGGGAGGACACAGCCACTGTACGAACGTCACGAAGCGTTTCCATGGTGTCATTCTTAGCAAGAAGGGTTTGCGGGAATGGGGATCGGGGATTCGTGGATTTGGGGGTGACTGGCACTAGAGCAGACGAAGCCGGCGAAGCTTATGGAGGAAGACTTAAATAGACCCACGGATTTTCATCGCAAACGGCCCCTACAACAAATAGTGCTTGATGTTGTTGATATTTTGTATTAGCTGTGAAAGACGAATTTGAGGTACAGTGACAACGGATGGTGTTTTAAATGTACAAGGAAATTTGGAGTACTGATACAACTGTCATGTCAAAAGTTGGAAAATTCCAGGGGTCATTTGACCTTTTTAATACATTTAAGTGATTTTCTAGCCATTTACTTACCGTAATTCAAATTTGAACTACATGTACATGCAACAACTAACCATAACGGTTTGAAAAGTCATATTTGAATACTTGAGTGTGAGTTAATTCCATGTGCAGTAAATTGGATGGAATTTTTCAAAATATTAGTGTCACGGCATGGACACAAAACATCGCATGCCATGGCATTGAAATTCCAAAAAAATCAAAAATTATCAGAAACACATGAAACCTTGCTTGACATAATGGCATGGCACCAAGATGGTGTGGTAAAAAAATTGTCCTGTTTGACAAAAGTTTGGACACACACCCCTCACAAACCGGAGAAACTCACTAGAAGGCTCATGGTTCTGAGAGGGCACAATGCATGTTCGTTGACGAACTCGCGATAGCTTCCACTTATGGCCTTCCAAATTTTTCTACAGTTAACATGCACTAATACAACTGTCATGTCAAAATTTTGAAAATTCCAAGGGTCATTTGACCTTTTTAAGTCACCGAAGTGATTTTCTAGCCATTCAATGACCGTAATTCAAATTTTAACTACATGTACATGCAACAACTAACCATAACGGTTTGAAAAAAATCATATTTGTGTACTTGTGTGCAAGTTAATTCCATGTGCAGTAAATTGGAATGAATTTTCAAACATATTGGTGTCACGGCTTGGACACAAAGCATGGAGTGCCATGGCATTTAAATTCCAAAAAAATTAAAAAATGATCAAAAATACATGAAACCTTGCTTGACGTAATGGCATGCCACCAAGATGTCACTACTGCAGGATGCTGCTAACGCGACACTATGATAAGAGACCCTTCAACGAAACTGTGTGCGATGCAATAATCACAAATGGTGGTGTAAAAAACCCGTCAAAAATGGTGCAAAACGTTTGTGATGACGGATGCATCAAACACGGTTCAGATTTTGGTTCCGTGTGCGATGCAGGGCATACAGTTTAGTTCAATTAACTGTTTGCGATGAGGAGGAACAAAAGAAATGGGCAGCCAGGTGAAGGTGTGTGCGATATACAGCATACGGTTCACTCGGATGAACTGCTTGTGATTAGGCAACACAAATGAAACGGTTAGGCAGATCAAGGTGTGTGCGGAATACGGCATGCGATTCACTTGGATGAACTGTTTGTGTTGAGACAAGAGAGCAAAAACGGTTCAATATAACAAGATGTGTGTGATACGCGGCAAACAGGTCTATAATGAGAAATGTGTGCGAAGACCGATAGTAACACAAACGATTGCTTTTAATAAGACGTATGTGATATGCTCTGTCTACACAATATATATTGGCCATTGGGGGACGGGCGGTCATCCGGATACGCCATAAGGATGAGAAGAGGCATCCTATATCGGCAAGGACTAGCTGTTCCACCACTAGCTCATCTAAGAGAACTCTCAAGTTAAGTGTGCTCAGGCTGGAGCAGCCATCAGATGGGTGACTGGATGGGAAGTTTTGTTCATGTTAAATTAACTGATAGGATGGGTCATATCGGTCAAATGACCGAAATGACCCATTCCCTCAGCCAATTTAACCTTGAGGTCCTTGTTTTTTATTTTTATTTTATTTTTCAACATATGTCAAAGAAGGTCTACCGCATTACTTTTTAACAATGTGTATACATGGCATACAATTGATCCATCCGACCTTTTTGTGATGGAATAAGCCGTGTGTGTTGTGGGCAAATGCTTGCTAGTGTACAACCGTTTGTGATTGATGAATTCATCACCGACGGGTTCCCTAGTGTGGTTTGTGTTCATCTCATAATCATCTACTTCTTGTGTTAGCTCGATGTTCCTTATATGCTAAGTTTCCATTAATTGATGGTGTTCTATGAACACACCACCATTTCCTCACCTGTTTCCCGCCACCCAGCGATATTGCACATAAACCTAGGCGCGGCGCGACGCACGGAGGCAACAAGCGCAGCCTGTAGCGCATCCACCTTTTCCAAGCATGCCAACGCACCAAAGCGCCGCCTCTGTCATCAACCTCGTCGATGAGGAAAACCAGAAGGCGCCACGGCCCGTCGACACCGCGGCGCTCCCCGGCAACGTGATGGACGACGCCGTAATGCCCGTCATCGCCAGGGTTGAGCAGACCCTTTGCGCATGGCGCTTCAGCACCGCGGATCAAGATAGGCATGTCAGCACCGAGAGGCTGCAGCTCGCCGCAAAATCCGTAGAGCAAGCTAGGCGCGTCCGTGCTCATAGGCTGCGGCTCGCTGCACGGAGAGACCGTTGGAGCGCCGCAGAGCGAGAGGCGTGGCGCACCGCACGGCAAGAGCAGATCCATTGGCGCTTGCCTGCTGTCGACAGGGCATCACAGATGGGTACACGTCCCGTCAGTACCCACATTCCTCGCCAGGAGTGGGCATAGGCCCTCTGCTCGGTACTTGCACCAGAGGCCGACCGCGTCGTACTTGCACCGGACGCCCGCCGTGCCGTTCGCATGGGTCGCGCCGTTCGCCTTTTCTGTGGCCCACTCTATGCCAACACGCTGGTTGGTAGGCTCGACCCCTCCTTGGCCCAGGTGTCCACCTGGGCGCAGTAGAGAAACATGGCCGTCACATCCTCGAGGTGGTGATCTCCAATGAAATAGCCAACTTGGAGCTCGAGATCGCGCTCCAGATGTACTGCGAGCGTGTCGACCGCTTCGATGAACACCTGCACGAGTTCAGGCAGAGCCAAGAGCTACCGTAGGCATGGGATGCTGGTCATGTTCTCATGGACACGTTTTATTTTGTTGAGTCGTTTCGACCTGGATAGCTATGTATTCACAACAATCGTACTGTTGCTCTGTTTCAATGTGTGTACTCTTTTTTCCGTTCTTGTATGTTCTGTTTCAATGTGTGTTTATACGGTTTCCATTCTGTATATGTAGATGATAACAGATATATTCAAATTAGTATACAAAAATAGATAGAAAATGGAATTCATAATGTATATAATATTAATTGTTCATTAGTTCATCACAGAATACATATAATATCATCACATATATGTGATGATACTTAACTACTAGGTACAATGCATAAAATTGGAAACGAACAATACTAAAACTAATAATCCCTCCTCGGGCTAGTATTCTAGCAGCCCCTAGCCAGCAGCTCCTGGTGCGCGGTGTCTTCCCATAGCGGAGGCAGTACTCCGCCTCCTCCGCCTCACAGCGCCTGGCATGCCGATCTGCCTCTTGCAAGAGGATGCGTGCAAACGATCTTGCCATTTCGTTGGGCGCCCACTGGAGTTCCTCGTCGGTGGCACCCTGGAGCTTATCGGCCTAGCTCCATGCAGCGATGAGGCGCCTAGCGCCTCTGGCCTTCCTCACGAAGTACCCATCTTTTTACACCTCCTCCGCATGACAACGCGCCTGCCCCCAGAGCTCCTCCGCCTCCTTTTTCCAAGCGGCATCACGGGCTTCACGGGCCGCCTGGTACCTACCATCCTCCTCCGCCATCTCCTTCTTGAAAGCCACTTGCCTGGCTTTCTCAGCCGGCAGCAGCGACTTCCAAAGACAACGATCGTACTAGCCCCAAAACCAATCCAAAGTTGGGAGGTCCGACGCAACCTTGTCCGGCAGCGCGTAGGTGTCCTCGTCGCTGCTCTTCGTGTGAGCATGCTCGGGGGTGGCGAATCCTCGTCGACGTGTGGGCAGATCGGCGACGCCATGGCAGAGATTTGAGAGAGAGAGAGGGAGAGGGCGAGCAAGGGGATGATCTAGATGAAAATGTAGGCGGGACGACATGAGCAAGGTAGTATTTATTGGTGGCTGGAATCTAGATCGACAGGAACAGTACACACACTGGTTGTTAGAATTTACGAGTACTGTAGTGTGAATTACACACGATTCCCGCAACAAAATCCATGTGTGAACATAATAGCTGACGGTTCCCAATGCAGAATCGTGTCTGATTAATAAAGCCCGCCATTCACCTTCCAAACCTCGAGGCGTGGAATAGAATGCCAATCGTGTGGGGCCGGTTGTCTTTCCAAATTTTACATTTTCTTTTTTGAACACCAGATATTTACATCGTCTGATGATTTTTTAACCTGCACACAAGTACACAAATATGATTTTTCAAACCGTTATGGTTAGCCGTTGCATGTAGATGTAGTTCAAATTTAAATTACGTTCATTAAATGGCTAGAAAATGACTTAAATGTCTTCAAAAGGTCAAATGACCCCTGAAATTTTTCAAATTTTCACATGATAGTTGTATTGGTGCATGTTACACGTAGAAAAAAAATTGAAGCCCGTAAGAGGAAGCTATCTGCCGTTCGTCATCAAACATGCATTGTTCCCTTCTTGGAACCACGAGCCTTCTATTTAGTTGCTCCGGTTTGTGAGGGTGTGTGTCCAAACTTTCGTCAAATAGGCCAATTTTTTAACCACATCATCTTGGTGGCATGACATTACATCAAGCAAGGTTTCATGTTTTTCTGATAATTTTTCCCAATTTTAGTCGTGGGATGATTTTAGCAATTAGCACAAGTCAAGCAATCAACCTACACATGCAATTCTAAGAGTGTAGCAGCGAAAAGTAGAAGATTGCATATGAAGGTAAAGGGAAGGGTTTGGAGAGTGCAAACGCAATGAAGACATGGAGATTTTTGGCGTGTTTCCAATAGATGGTGCTATCATACATCCATGTTGATGGATACTTCAACCCACGAAGGGTAATGGTTGCGCGAGTCCACGGATGGCTCCACCCACGAAGGGTCCATGAAGACGCAACCTTGTCTATCCCACCATGTCCATCGCCCACTAAGGACTTGCCTCACTCGGGTAGATCTTCACGAAGTAGGCGATCTCCTTGCCCTTACAAACTTCTTGGTTCAACTCCACATCTTAACGGAGGCTCCCAAGTGACAACTAACCAACCTAGGAGACAACACTCTCCGAAAGGTAATAGATGTTGTGTTGATGATGAACTCCTTGATCTTGTGCTTCAAATGATATTCCCCAACACTCAACTCTCGCACAGATTTGGATATGGTGGAAAGATGATTTGAGTGGAAAGCAACTTGGGGAAGGCTAGAAATCAAGATTCTTGTGGCAGGAATGGTATATCTTGATCTCAACACATGATTAGGTGGTTCTCTCTCAAAAATGTATGCTAGAATTGTAGGCACGTTCTGATGGCTCTCCCTCATATGGAGAAGGGGGTGGAGGTGTATATATAGCCTCCCCACAAAATCCAACCGGTACACACATTTGACCCAAATTGGTCAGACCGAATAGATGAGCTCGGAGATACCGATTAGTTCAAAATGTGAACGTTAGGAATCTCGGTGGGACCGACTGGAACAACTCAGTGGAACCGATGTGCTAGGGCTTAGGGAAAACCTCATCTCGGTGGCGCCGATTGCGTCAACTCGGTGAGACCAAAGTGAAGCAATAGGGCAACATAGAATTGGTCAAGCCATCTCGGTGAGACCAAAATAATTGCAACTGATAATAGGGAGTTGGAAGGCCATCTCGGTGAGACCGAGATCCGTATCAGTGCGACCGAAGTGTTAGGGTTTTTGGCAGTGGCTATGACATATGAACTCAGTGCTGCCGGATAGA
Organism: Triticum aestivum; assembly: GCF_018294505.1. NCBI lineage: Eukaryota > Viridiplantae > Streptophyta > Magnoliopsida > Poales > Poaceae > Triticum > Triticum aestivum. Next base: position 255,504,117 of record NC_057801.1, on the reverse strand, counting down.
CATAATCGGTGGGGCCGACTTGGAGTTTAGGACTTTGATATATTTGGATGGAGAAAGTGGTGGAGGGCTTTGGAGCAATATGATACGTCTCCATCGTATCTATAATTTTTGATTGTTCCATGCTATTATATTATCTATTTTGGATGTTTAATAGGCATTTATATGCTATTTTATATTATTTTTGGCACTAACCTATTAACCGAGGGCCCAGTGTCAGTTTCTGTTTTTTTGCCTATTTTAGAGTTTCGTAGAAAAGGAATACCAAATGGAGTCCAAACAGAATGAAACCTTCGCGATGATCTTTCTTGGACCAAAAGCAAATAGAAGACTTGGAGATGAAGTCGGAGATGCAACGAGGAAGCCACGAGGCAGGAGGGCGCGCTGCCATCCTCGTGGGCCCCTCGTGGCTCCCTTGACCTAGTTCCTTCGCCTATATATACTCTTATACCCTGAAAACATCCAGGAGAGCTACGAAACCACTTTTCCACTGCCGCAACCTTCTGTACCCGTGAGATCCCATCTAGGGACCTTTTCTGGTGTCCATCCAGAGGGGATTCGATCACGGAGGGCTTCTACATCAACACCATTACCTCTCCGATGAAGCGTGAGTAGATTACCACAGACCTTCGGGTCCATAGTTAGTAGCTAATTGGCTTCTTCTCTGTCTCTGATTCTCAATACCATGTTCTCCTCGATGTTGTTGGAGATCTATTCGATGTAATATTCTTTTGCGGTGTGTTTGCCGAGATCCAATGAATTGTGGATTTGTGATCAAGATTATCTATGAATATTATTTGGTTCTTCTCTGAATTCTTATATGCATGATTTGATATCTTTGCAAGTCTCTTTGAATTATCAGTTTAGTTTGGCCTACTAGATTGATCTTTCTTGCAATAGGAGAAGTGCTTAGCTTTGGGTTCAATCTTGCGATGCCCTTTCCCAGTGACAGTAGGGGCAGCAAGGAATGTATTGTATTGTTGCCATCGAGGATAAAAAGATGGGGTTTTCATCATATTGCTTGAGTTAATTCCTCTACATCATGTCATCTTGCTTAATGCGTTACTCCGTTCTTTATGAACTTAATACTCTAGATGCATGCTGGATAGCGGTCGATGTGTGGAGTAATAGTAGTAGATGCAGGCAGGAGTCGTTCTACTTGACACAGACGTGATGCCTATGTTCATGATCATTGCCTTAGATATCGTCATAACTAGGCGCTTTTGTATCAATTGCTCGACAGTAATTTGTTCACCCACCGTAATTTTTTCTATCTTGAGAGAAGCCACTAGTGAAACCTATGTCCCCCGGGTCTCTTTTCCATATTATTGAATCTCCTTTACGTCTTGCTAGTTTCCAATCTACTATTTCGCAATCTTTACTTTCCAATCTTTAAACCAAAAAATATTTACATTACTGTTTACCTATCTCTATTAGATCTCACTTTTGCAAGTGACCGTGAAGGGATTGACAACCCCTTTATCACGTTGGGTGCAAGTTGTTGATTGTTTGTGCAGGTATTTGGTGACTTGTGCGTTGTCTCCTACTAGATTGATACCTTGGTTCTCAAAACTGAGGGAAATACTTACGCTACTTTGCTGCATCATCCTTTCCTCTTCAAGGGAAAACCAACGCAAGCTCAAGAGGTAGCAAGAAGGATTTCTGGCGCCGTTGCCGGGGAGATCTACACGAAGTCAAGCCATACCAAGTACCCATCATGAAATCTTCTCCCTTGCATTACATCATTCGCCATTCGCCTCTCGTTTTCCTCTCCCCCACTTCTAAAACGAATTTTGAAAACCTTTGCGTTTTCTTCGCCCCTCTTCCGTTCGTCTCTTTTCGCTTGCTTCTTGTGTGCTTGTGTGTTGGATTGATTGCTTTATCATGATGACTCAAGATAATACTAAATTCTGTGACTTTTCCAATACCAACAACAATGATTTTATTAGCACTCCGATTGCTCCTACTACTAATGCTGAATCTTGTGAAATTAATGCCGCTTTGTTGAATCTTGTTATGAAAGATCAATTTTCTGGCCTTCCTAGTGAAGATGCCGCATCCCATCTAAATAATTTCATTGATTTGTGTGATATGGAAAAAAAGAAAGATGTGGATAATGATATTGTTAAATTGAAGCTATTTCTGTTTTCGCTTAGAGATTGTGCTAAAACTTGGTTTTCATCTTTACCCAAAAATAGTATTGATTGGTGGAATAAGTGTAAAGATGCTTTCGTCTCTAAGTATTTTCCTCCCGCTAAGATCATCTCCCTTAGGAACGATATTATGAATTTTAAGCAACTTGATCATGAGCATGTTGCACAATCTTGGTAGGGAATGAAATTGATGATACATAATTGCCCTAAACATGGTTTGAATTTGTGGATGATTATACAAAAAATTATGCCAGATTGAATTTTGCTTCTAGAAATCTTTTAGATTCGGCCGCGAGAGGCACTTTTATGGAAATCACTTTAGGAGAGGCTACTAAGCTCCTAGATAATATTATGGTTAATTATTCTCAATGGCACACCGAAAGATCCACTAGTAATAAAGTTCATGCAATTGAAGAGATTAATGCTTTGAGTGGAAATATGGATGTACTTATGAAATTATTTGCTATTGAAAGTGTTTCCTCTAATCCTAATGATATGCCTTTGTCCACTTTGATTGAGAACAATAAAGAATCTATGTATGTGAATTTTGTTTGTAGGAACAATTTTGGTAACAACGCGTATAGAGGCAATTTTAATCCTAGGCCATTTCCTAGTAATTCCTCTAATAATTATGGTAATTCCTACAACAACTCTTATGGAAATTTTAATAAGATGCCCTCTGATTTTTTGAATAGTGTTAAAGAATTTATGAGTTCGTAAAAGAATTTCAATGCTTTGATTGAAGAAAAATCGCTTAAGATTGATGAGTTGGCTAGGAACATGGATAGAATTTCTCTTGATGTTGATTCTTTGAAACTTAGGTCTATCCCACCTAAGCATGATATCAATGAGTCTCTCAAAGCCATGAGAATTTCCATTAATGATTGTAAAGAAAGAACCGCTAAGATGCGTGCTAAAAAAGATTGGTTTGTAAAAGCGTGTTCTTCTAGTTTTCATGATAATAATGATGAAGATCTAAAAGTGATTGATGTGACTCCTATTAAATATATTTTTTCCAATATGAATCTTGATGAAGATGGGACTAGAGATGAGTCAACTTTAGTTAAAAGGCGTCCCAATGATTCAGAGTTTTTAGATCTAGATGCAAAAATTGATAAAAGTGGGATTGCAGAGGTCAAAACTTTAAGTAGCAATGAACCCACTATTTTGGATTTCAAGGAATTTAATTATGATAATTGCTCTTTAATAGATTGTATTTCCATGTTGCAATCTCTGTTAAATTCCCCTCATGCTTATAATTAAAACAAAGCTTTTACTAAACATATCATTGATGCTATGATGCAATCTTTTGAAGAAAAGTTTGAACTAGAAGTTTCTATCCCTAGAAAACTTTATGATGATTGGGAACATACTATTAATATTAGATTAAATATTATGAATGTTATGCTTTGTGTGATTTGGGTGCTAGTGTTTCCAAGATTCCAAAAACTTTGTGTGATGTGCTAGGTTTCCGTGAATTTGATGATTGTTCTTTAAATTTGCATCTTGCGGATTCCACCATTAAGAAACCTATGGGAAGGATTAATGATGTTCTTATTGTTGCAAATAGGACTTATGTGCCCGTAGATTTCATTGTTCTTGATATAGATGGCAATCCTACATGTCCTATTATTCTTGGTAGACCTTTCCTTAGAACGATTGGTGCAATTATTGGTATGAATGAAGGAAACACTAGATTCCAATTTCCGTTAAGGAAAGGCATGGAACACTTCTAGGAGGAAAATTAAATTGCCTTATGAATCTATTATGAGATCCACTTATGTATTGCATATCAAAGATGGCAATACCTAGATCTATTCGTGTCTTTATGCCTAGCTAGGGGCGTTAAACGATAGCGCTTGTTGGGAGGCAACCCAATTTTATTTTTGGTCTTTGCTTTTTGCTCCTGTTTAGTAATAAATAATTCATGTAGCCTCTGGTTAGATATGGTTTCATGTTTTAATTAGTGTTTGTGCCAAGTATAACCTTTGGGAAGACTTGGGTGAAAGTTGATTTGATCTTGCTGAAAAACAGAAACTTATGCGCTCACGAGATTGTTTGTAAGTTTTAACATAAGAGTGATTTTTAGTTGATTCTTTTTGCAGAAGATTAATAGAAAAATTCCTCACGTCCACCAATTTATTTCGGAATTGTTGGAGTTATATAAGTATTTGAGAGTTACAGATTACTACAGACTATTCTATTTTTGACAGATTCTGTTTTTCGAGTGTTGTTTGCTTATTTTGATGAATCTATGAGTAGTATCGGGGGGTATGAACTATGGATAAGTTGGAATACAGTATATATTACACCAATACAAATAAATAATGAGTTCAGAAGAGTACCTTAAAGTGGTGATTTATTTTCTTATACTAACGGAGCTCATGAGATTTTCTGTAGAGTTTTGTGTTGTGAAGTTTTCAAGTTTTGTGTAAGGATTTGATGGACTTTGCAATAAGGAGTGGCAAGAGCCTAAGCTTGGGGATGCCCAAGGTACCCCAAGGTAAAATTCAAGGATAACCAAAATCCTAATCTTGGGGATGCCCTGGAAGGCATCCCCTCTTTCGACTTCGTCTATCGGTAAATTTACTTGATGCTATATTTTTATTCACCACATGATATGTGTTTTGCTTGGAGCATCTTGTATGATTTGAGTCTTTGCTTTTTAGTTACCACAATCATCCTTGCTGTACACAACTTCTGGGAGAGACACGCATGAATCGTGATTTATTAGAATACTCTATGTGCTTCACTTATATCTTTTGAGCTAGACAATATTGCTCTAGTGCTTCACTTATATCTTTTTAGAGCATGGTGGTGGTTTTATTTTATAGAAATTGTTGAACTCTCATGCTTCACTTATATTATTTTAAGAGTCCTTTAGAACAACATGGTAATTTGCTTTGGTTATAAAATTAGTCCTAATATGATGGGCATCCAAGATGGATATAATGAAAACTTTCATATGAATACTATGAGAAGTTCGATTCTTCATGATTGTTTTGAGATATGAAGATGGTGATATTAGAGTCATGCTAGTAGGGTAGCTGTGAATTTGAGAGATACTTATATTAAAGTTTGTGATTCCCGTAGCATGCACGTATGGTGAACCGTTATGTGATGAAGTTGGAGCATGATTTATTTATTGATTGTCGTCCTTATGAGTGGCGGTCGGGGACGAGCGATGGTCTTTTCCTACCAATCTACCCCCCTAGGAGCATGCGCGTAGTACTTTGTTTCAATAACTAATAGATTTTTGCAATAAGTATGTGAGTTCTTTATGACTAATGTTGAGTCCATGGATTATACGCACTCTCACCCTTCCACCATTGCTAGCCTCTCTTGTGTCATGCAATTTTTGCCGATACCATATACCTACCATATACCTTCCTCAAAACGCCACCATACCTATCTATTATGGCATTTTCATAGCCATTCCGAGATATATTGCCATGCAACATTCCACCGTTCCGTTTATTATGACACACTCCATCATTGTCATATTTCTTTGGATGATCATGTAGTTGACATCGTATTTGTGGTAAAGCCACCGTTCGTAATTTTTCATACATGTCACTCTTGATTCATTGCACATCCCGGTATACTGCCAGAGGCATTCACATAGAGTCATATTTTGTTCTAAGCATTGAGTTGTAAGTAAATAAAAGTGTGATGATCTTCATTATTAGAGTATTGTCCCATGTGAGGAAAGGATGATGGAGACTATGATTCCCCCACAAGTCGGGATGAGACTTCGGACGAAAAATAAAATAAAATATAAAAAAAGAGGCCATAAAAAAAGAGAAGGCCCAAATTGAAAAAATGAGAGAAAAGGAGAGAAGGGCAATGTTACTATCCTTTTTCTACACTTATGCTTCAAAGTAGCACCATGATCTTCATGATAGAGAGTCTCCTATGTTGTCACTTTCATATACTAGTGGGAATTTTCATTATAGAACTTGGTTTGTATATTCCAATGATGGGCTTCCTCAAAATGCCCTAGGTCTTCATGGGCAAGCAAGTTGGATGCACACCCACTTAGTTTCTTTTTGAGGTTTCATACACTTATAGCTCTAGTGCATCCGTTGCATGGCAATCCCTACTCACTCACATTGATATCTATTGATGGGCATCTCCATAGCCTGTTGATACACCTAGTTGATGTGAGACTATCTTCTCCTTTGTGTCTTCTCCACAACCACCATTCTATTCCATCTATAGTGCTATATCCATGGCTCATGCTCATGTATTGCTTGAAGATTGAAAAAGTTTGAGAACATCAAAAGTATGAAACAATTGCTTGGCTTGTCATCGGGGTTGTGCATGATTTAAATATTTTGTATGATGAAGATAAAGCATAGCCAGACTATATGATTTTGTAGGGATAGCTTTCTTTGGCCATGTTATTTTATGAAGACATGATTGCTTTGTTAGTATGCTTGAAGTATTATTATTTTTATGTCAATATTAAACTTTTGTTTTGAATCTTTTGGATCTGAACATTCATGCCACAATAAAGAAAATTACATGGATAAATATGTTAGGTAGCATTCCACATCAAAAATTCTATTTTTATCATTTACCTACTTGAGGACGAGCATGAATTAAGCTTGGGGATGCTTGATACGTCTCCAACGTATCTATAATTTTTGATTATTCCATGCTATTATATTATCTATTTTGGATGTTTAATAGGCATTTATATGCTATTTTATATTATTTTTGGGACTAACCTATTAACCGAGGGTCCAGTGCTAGTTTCAGTTTTTTTTGCCTATTTTAGAGTTTTGCAGAAAAGCAATACCAAATGGAGTCCAAACGGAATGAAACCTTCATGACGATCTTTTTTGGACCGAAAGAAAACTAGAAGACTTGGAGGTGAAGTTGAAGACGCAATAAGGAAGCCACGAGGTAGGAGGGCGCACCCAGGGTGGTAGGGCGCGCCCCCACCCTCATGGGCCCCTCGTGGCTCCCGTGACCTAGTTCCTTCGCCTATATACACTCTTATGCCCTCAAAACATCTAGGAGAGCCACGAAACCACTTTTCTACCACCGCAACCTTCTATACCTGTCGGTGTACGAAAGTAGGGGCCTTGCTTTGTACCCATTTACTTGTGCACGGGCAGTCAGAGCCGCGTCCGCGGCCACACTTAGCAGGGCAGGGGAGGGAAGCCGAAGCCGCAAGACCATCAAAGTGATGCCAAGACGGAGATGCGAAGAGCAAAGAGGGCGAGGTGGACTCCCCCGGCAAGACCCTTACCGAGGCGGCCTCCGCAGCCCCGGCACGAGCCTTGCCGGGGCAACTTGCCCAACGACTAGCATAGTGCGCCACCCTTGAGCCCAAGGTTTCCAACACCATCGACCGCATTGGAGCCAAGGCTCGGGGGGCGCCTCCACGGTAGCATGCAGATCTTTGTCAAGATCATAAACACACCAGATCAGATGAGGACCAGAAGATGGCGATCCTCGGCATGATCCCTGCCGAGGAAACCCACGAGGCCTTCGGCAAGATCCTTGTCGGGGACGACCGCAGTGCCGCGGCAAGACCCTTGCCGGGGCCCCGGCAAGACCCTTGCCGAGGACATCAGCGGGCCGCTGCCGAGCCCGCGCCTGCCAAGGCTCCACCGCCGTTCCCATGCAACTGCCAGCCCAGCCAGCCAGGCGAGCACCTGCGTGGCGACGTGCGGCCCCAAGACCAGCTCAACAAGCACCTACGTGGTGGCATGCAGATCTTCGTGAAGATGCTGCCACCGCGCCACCTCAGCAGCCTGCCAGTCTACATGGCGTTGCCGCCTCACTGGCCTGGACGCGTGTCGAAGCAAGGCGAGGCGGCAACAAAGTGAGGGGACACCTAAGGGGCGCATTTAATGTGTCTTGTCCCATAATGACAGGCGATAAGCTTGTACACTGTACCCTTTCCACCTCCTGTGTGCCACTGTGGCATCCCCCTTTTTCCTATAAAAGGAGGCCCGAAGCGTACTGGAGGGGGATTCGGCTCTTTGAGCAAGTGACGCACCATAGCTAGCTCAAGAGCATTCAGGTATACACCAAAGCAGGACTAGGGTATTACGCGACCCTTGCGGCCCGAACCTGGGTAAACGACCTTTGTGCTGGCTCTTAGACCCGCTCTTTCCAGAACCCCGCGCCCGCCAACCACAGTAGGGATTCCAGTGATCCCATAAGTGTCGTTAGAAACGACATCTTTGGCGCACCAGGTAGGGGGGAGCGCGGCTGTGAGAATCTGGTCTAGCAGCCAGTCTAACAGTCCTTCATCGCCATGGCTCCCAAGAGGAAGACGACTACGGCGATCGGTTCATCTGGAACCGGACTGCCCGTACCGGTGCGGGCGAGTAGCGGGCTAGTCGCCAACAGAACCCGAGGTGCGACCCGCGAACATCCACATCGCTCTGGCAGTCCAGGCCTGGCGAGCGACATCATTCATGCGCAAGACGACGGGCTGCACGCTGCAAATTCCAAAGACGGAGCTAGGGCCCCCGCAGGCGGCGCAGGGCCCTCCCAGGGCGTCGCCGTACCACCTACCGATGGTGCGCCGGCCTCCCAAACACCCACGCCAGTGCCCACAGCGCACTCTTCCCAAGTCGTGCGTGATGAGCAGCGTCACCATGCTGGCGACCCTGGGCGCCGCCGTGGGAAGAGTCCTGCGTGTCCTTCACGTGACGAGGGGGCCCAGCATGCACGCCGAGGCACTGGCGAAAACGGTGGACAGCCACAGGGCCGTGATAGAGCTCCTTCTAACATGGTTAGAAGTCCGAGCGTGTCACAATCCATGCAGCTTTCGCCGCTGCCCATGCCAGCATAAGCTCTAGCGCGCGTGCAGCTGCTCCTCGACTTTCCTCCTACTGCGGAGAAGCTTGACGAGTGGAGAGCCACCGTCCGGAGCCTTGTTGGCATCGCCAACAAAAATGAGCCATGACCAGCGGGGCCCGTAGGCCGCCGCTCCGTCGAGCCACCGCATGCCAGTAGTGGAAGGGCCACAGGTGATGCAGCCACGGTGCACTCTCCTCCCCCACTCCAGCTATCGCGGGTGTCGATCCGTCATGATGACGCCTGTGATAATATTTCCATAACGTCATCTGATCCGTGGACCCACCCCGACCATCATCAAGTCCTTCGGGAACGAGCCCTTGAAGATGCTCGAACCACCATCGAGCGCCGGCGTGATGCGCGCCACCAGTCAGATAGGCGGGCCGGGCCCACTATGGACCACCCGACACCGGGAGGCTACGGTGGCCTACGTTACGAGGTGGGTTGCCCGGCCTTTATCTGTGAGCTGCGGCAGTTCCAGTGGCCCTTGATACGTCTCCGTCGTATCCATAATTTTTGATTGTTCCATGCCAATATTATTCAACTTTTATATACTTTTGGCAAGTTTTTATACTATTTTTTGGGACTAATATATTGATCCAGTACCCAGTGCCAGTTCCTGTCTATTGCATGTTTTTTGTTTCGCAGAAACCCAATATCAAACGGAGTCCAAATGGGATAAAAACGGACGGAGATTTTTTTGGAATATTTATGATTTTTGGGAAGTAAAATCAACGCGAAACGGTGTCTGGGTGGCCACGAGACAGGGGGGCGCGTCCTCCCCCCTGGGCGCGCCCTGGACTCTCATGGGCCACCCGTAAGGTGGTTGATGTCCTTCTTTTGCCACAAGAAAGCTAATTTTATGAGAAAAATCTGGGCGAAAGATTCACCCCAATCGGAGTTACGGATCTCCGGATATTTAAGAAACGGTGAAGGGGTAGAATCTGGGAACGCAGAAACAGAGAGATAGATCCAATCTCGGAGGGGCTCTTGCCCCTCCCAAGCCATGGGAGCCATGGACCCGAGGGGAAACCCTTCTCCCATCTAGGGAGAAGGTTAAGGAAGAAGAAGAAGAAGAAGAAGAAGGGGGGCTCTCTCCCCCTTGCTTCTGGTGGCGCCGGAACACCGCCGGGGGCCATCATCATCACCGCGATCTTCACCAACACCTCCGCATCTTCACCAACATCTCCATCACCTTCCCCCCTCTATCTACAGCGGTCCACTCTCCCGCAACCCGCTGTACCCTCTACTTGAACATGGTGCTTTATGCTTCATATTATTATCCAATGATGTGTTGCCATCCTATGATGTCTGAGTAGATTTTCGTTGCCCTATTGGTGGTTGATGAATTGCTATGATTGATTTAATTTGCTTGTGGTTATGTTGCTGTCCTTTGGTGCCCATCATATGAGCGTGCGCATGGATCACACCATAGGGTTAGTTGTATGTTGATAGGACTATGTATTGGAGGGCTAGAGTGACAGAAGCTTCAACCTAGCATAGAAATTGATGCATACGGGATTGAAGGGGGACCAATATATCTTAATGTATGGTTGGGTTTTACCTTAATGAACATTAGTAGTTGCGGATGCTTGCTAATAGTTCCAATCATAAGTGCATAGAATTCCAAGTCAGGGATGACATGCTAGCTGTGGCCTCTCCCACATAATACTTGCTATCGGTCTAGTAAAGTAGTCAATTGCTTAGGGACAATTTCACAACTCCTACCACCACTTTTCCACACTCGCTATATTTAATTTATTGCATCTTTATCTAAACAGCCCCTACTTTTTATTTACGTGTTCTTTATTATCTTGCAAACCTATCCTATCACACCTACAAAGTACTTCTAGTTTCATACTTGTTCTAGGTAAAGCGAACGTCAAGCGTGCGTAGAGTCGTATCAGTGGCTGATAGGACTTGAGAGAGTATTTGTTTTACCTTTAGCTCCTCATTGGGTTCGACACTCTTACTTATTGAAAGAGGCTACAACTATCCCATATACTTGCGGGTTATCAGCCCTCCCACCGCACGTTCAAGCCCGACGTCGGCGAGAAGTACAATGGCAAGACTCACCTGTCTGAGTTCCTCAGCATCTACACCATCGCGATGCAAGCTGCTGGAGCCCACGAGGAGAAGGTGCTTGCCAATTACTTCCCGTTGGCACTTAAGCCCAATGTCATGTCATGGTTGTTGCACTTGCTGGTGGATTCCATTTCTTCTTGGTCGGATCCGTGTCATGAGTTTGTTGGCGCCTTCACTGGAGGCCATCAAGCTCATCGCCAGGCAAGCGATCTGCATATCATCCTCTAGAAGGAAGGAGAAAACCTGTGCAAGTACATACAGAGGTTCAGCCGGGTGCGGTACAACATCCCAGACGTTCACCCCGCCGCCATGATCAATGCATTCTATCAGAATGTGCGCAACTGCAAGATGCGTGAAGAGCTAGCGATGAACAAAGTTAGAGATGTGGCCGAACTTTATGTTCTGGACGATAGGTGCGCTCGAGCTGAAGAGGGGAGGAAGTACCCCGGCAAGGACGCCGATGCGGAAACCGACTCCACAGACGACGACACCGCCGCCCCGACAAAGAAGGGCCGGCGCCGTAATAGAAAGCGCAAGGGCAAGACTGTGCTTCCCGTCGAGGGATCCGACGACACCGACACTGCCAAGAAGGCCAAGGCAAGCGACCCCGGCAAGGAAGTTGCCGGGTGTGCCGCTTGTCGGGCCTTGGCAGCCACCGACAAGATAGGAAGCTCCGACAAGAAGTATTAGTGAAAGTGTTGGGGAACGTAGTAATTTCAAAAAATTTCCTACGCACACGCAAGATCATGGTGATGATATAGCAACGAGGGGAGAGTGTTGTCTATGTACCCTCGTAGACCGAAGCGGAAGCGTTGACGCAACGTAGAGGAAGTAGTCGTACGTCCTTCGGTTCAACCGATCCAAGTACCGTCACTCCGGCACCTCCGAGTTCTTGACACGCGTACAGCTCGATGACGCACCCTCGATCTCCGATCCAGCAGAGGCACCGAGGGGGAGTTCCGTCAGCACGACAGCGTGGTGACGATCTTGATGTTCTCCTGTTGCAGGGCTTCGCCTAAGCACCGCTACAATATGATCGAGGTGTAATATCATGGAGGGGGCACCGCACACGGCTAAGGAACGATCAATGATCAACTTGTGTGTTCTAGGGTGCCCCCTTACCCCCGTATATAAAGGAGGGAGGGAGGAGGTGGCCGGCCCTAGGGGGGGCGCGCCATGAGGAGGGGGAAACCTACTCCAAGTAGGTTTCCCTCTCTTTTCCTTATCTTATTTGGAGGGGGAAGGAAAGAGTACTAGTATTAGGAAGTAGTACTAGTAGTAGTAATAGGAAGAGGGGGAAGGAGAAAGGAAAGGGGGGGCCGGCCCCCCTCCCCAATTCGGATTGGGCTTGGGGGGGCGCGCCCCCCTCCCTTGCTCCTTCTCTCTTCCTCCTACATGGGCCCAATAAGGCCCATATACCTCCCGGGGGGTTCCGGTAACCTCCCGGGGCTCCAAACTTCTCCGGAACCTTTCCGGTGTCCAAATATATCCGTCCAATATATCAATCTTTATGTCTCGACCATTTCGAGACTCCTCGTCATGTCCGTAATCATATCCGGGACTCCGAACAACCTTCGGTACATCAAAATACATAAACTCATAATATAACTGTCATCGAAACCTTAAGCGTGCGGACCCTACGGTTCGAGAACGATGTAGACATGACTGAGACACATCTCTGGTCAATAACCAATAGCGGGACCTGGATGCCCATATTGGTTCCTACATATTCTACGAAGATCTTTATCGGTCAAACCGCATAACAACATACGTTGTTCCCTTTGTCATCGGTATGTTACTTGTCCGAGATTCGATCGTCGGTATCCAATACCTAGTTCAATCTCGTTATCGACAAGTCTCTTTACTCGTTCTGTAATACTTCATCTTATAACTAACTCATTAGTTACATGCTTGCAAGGCTTAGGTGATGAGCATTGCCGAGAGGGCCCAGAGATACCTCTCCGACAATCGGAGTGACAAAACCTAATCTCGAATTATGCTAACTCAACATGTACCTTCGGAGACACCTGTAGTACTCCTTTATAATCACCCAGTTACGTTGTGACGTTTGGTAGTACCCAAAGTGTTCCTCCGGTAAACGGGAGTTACACAATTCTCATAGTTACAGGAACATGTATAAGTCATGAAGGAAGCAATAGCAGAATACTAAACGATCAAGTGCTAAGCTAACGGGATGGGTCATGTCAATCACCTCATTCTCCTAATGATGTGATCCCATTAATCAAATGACAACACATGTCAATGGTTAGGAAACATAACCATCTTTGATTAATGAGCTAGTCAAGTAGAGGCATACTAGTGACTATATGTTTGTCTATGTATTCACACATGTATCATGTTTCCGGTTAATACAATTCTAGCATGAATAATAAACATTTATCATGATATGAGGAAATAAATAATAACTTTATTATTGCCTCTAGGGCATATTTCCTTCAGTCTCCCACTTGCACTAGAGTCAATAATCTAGATTACATAGTAATGATTCTAACACCCATGGAGTCTTGGTGCTGATCATGTTTTGCTCGTGAGAGAGGCTTAGTCAACGGGTCTGCAACATTCAGATCCGTATGTATCTTGCAAATCTCTATGTCTCCCACTTGGACTTGGTCCCGAATGGAATTGAAGCGTCTCTTGATGTGCTTGGTCCTCTTGTGAAATCTGGATTCCTTTGCCAAGGCAATTGCACCAGTATTGTCACAGAAGATCTTCATTGGTCCCGATGCACTAGGTATGACACCTAGATCGGAAATGAACTCCTTCATCCAGACTCCTTCATTTGCTGCTTCAGAAGCAGCTATGTACTCCGCTTCACATGTAGATCCCGCCACGACGCTTTGTTTAGAACTGCACCAACTTACAGCTCCACCGTTTAATAAAAACACGTATCCGGTCTGCGATTTAGAATCGTCCGGATCAGTGTCAAAGCTTGCATCGACGTAACCATTTACGACTAGCTCTTTGTCACCTCCATATACGAGAAACATATCCTTAGTCCTTTTCAGGTATTTCAGGATGTTCTTGACCGCTGTCCAGTGATCCACTCCTGGATTACTTTGGTACCTACCTGCCAAGCTTATTGCTAAGCATACGTCAGGTCTGGTACACAGCATTGCATACATGATAGAGCCTATGGCTGAAGCATAGGGAACATCTTTCATTTTCTCTCTATCTTCTGCTGTGGTCGGGCATTGAGTTTGACTCAACTTTACACCTTGTAGCACAGGCAAGAATCCTTTCTTTGCCTGATCCATTTTGAACTTTTTCAAAATTTTGTCAAGGTATGTACTTTGTGAAAGTCCTATTAAGCGTCTTGATCTATCTCTATAGATCTTGATGCCCAATATGTAAGCAGCTTCACCGAGGTCTTTCATAGAAAAACTTTTATTCAAGTATCCCTTTATGCTATCCAGAAATTCTATATCATTTCCAATTAATAATATGTCATCAACATATAAAACTAGAAATGCTACAGAGCTCCCACTCACTTTCTTGTAAATACAGGCTTCTCCAAAAGTCTGTATAAAACCATATGCTTTGATCACACTATCAAAACGTTTATTCCAACTCCGAGATGCTTGCACCAGTCCATAAATGGAACGTTGGAGCTTGCACACTTTGTCAGCACTTTTGGATCAACAAAACCTTCAGGTTGCATCATATACAACTCTTCTTCTAGAAATCCATTCAAGAATGCAGTCTTGACATCCATTTGCCAAATTTCATAATCATGAAATGCAGCAATAGCCAACATGATTCGGACAGACTTAAGCATCGCTACGGGTGAGAAAGTCTCATCGTAGTCAACCCCTTGAACTTGTCGAAAACCTTTTGCAACAAGTCGAGCTTTGTAGACAGTAACATTACCATCAGCGTCAGTCTTCTTCTTAAAGATCCATTTATTCTCAATGGCTTGCCGATCATCGGGCAAGTCAACCAAAGTCCATACTTTGTTTTCATACATGGATCCTATCTCAGATTTCATGGCCTCTAGCCATTTTGCGGAATCTGGGCTCATCATCGCTTCCTCATAGTTCGTAGGTTCATCATGGTCTAGTAACATGACTTCCAGAATAGGATTTCCGTACCACTCTGGTGCGGATCTTACTCTGGTAGACCTACGAGGTTCAGTAGAAACTTGATCTGAAGTTTCATGATCAATATCATTAGCTTCCTCACTAATTGGTGTAGTTGTCACAGGAACCGGTTCTTGTGATGAACTACTTTCCAATAAGGGAGTAGATACAGTTATCTCATCAAGTTCTACTTTCCTCCCACTCACTTCTTTCGAGAGAAACTCCTTCTCTAGAAAGGATCCGATTTTAGCAACGAAAATCTTGCCTTCAGATCTGTGATAGAAGGTGTACCCAATTGTCTCCTTTGGGTATCCTATGAAGACACATTTCTCCGATTTGGGTTCGAGCTTATCTGGTTGAAGTTTCTTCACATAAGCATCGCAGCCCCAAACTTTGAGAAACGACAACTTTGGTTTCTTGCCAAACCACAGTTCATAAGGCGTCGTCTCAACGGATTTTGATGGTGCCCTATTTAACGTGAATGCGGCCGTCTCTAAAGCATAACCCCAAAACGATAGCGGTAAATCGGTAAGAGACATCATAGATCGCACCATATCAAGTAAAGTACGATTACGACGTTCGGACACACCATTTCGCTGTGGTGTTCCAGGTGGCGTGAGTTGCGAAACTATTCCACATTGTTTCAAATGTAAACCAAACTCGTAACTCAAATATTCTCCTCCACGATCAGATCGTAGAAACTTTATTTTCTTGTTACGATGATTTTCTACTTCACTCTGAAATTCTTTGAACTTTTCAAATGTTTCAGACTTGTGCTTCATCAAGTAGATATACCCATATCTGCTCAAATCATCTGTGAAGGTGAGGAAATAACGATATCCGCCACGAGCCTCAACATTCATCGGACCACATACATCTGTATGTATGATTTCCAACAAATCTGTTGCTCTCTCCATAGATCCGGAGAACGGTGTTTTGGTCATCTTGCCCATGAGGCACGGTTCGCAAGTACCAAGTGATTCATAATCAAGTGATTCCAGAAGTCCATCAGTATGGAGTTTCTTCATGCGTTTTACACCGATATGACCTAAACGGCAGTGCCACAAATATGTTGCACTATCATTATCAACTCTGCATCTTTTGGCTTCAACATTATGAATATGTGTATCACTACTATCGAGATTTAATAAAAATAGACCACTCTTCAAGGGTGCATGACCATAAAAGATATTACTCATATAAATAGAACAACCATTATTCTCTAATTTAAATGAATAACCGTCTCGCATCAAACAAGATCCAGATATAATGTTCATGCTCAACGCAGGCACCAAATAACAATTATTCAGGTCTAAAACTAATCCCGATGGTGGATGTAGAGGTAGCGTGCCGACCGCGATCACATCGACTTTGGAACCATTTCCCACGCGCATTGTCACCTTGTTCTTAGCTAATCTTCGCTTAATCCGTAGTCCCTGTTTCGAGTTGCAAATGTTAGCAACAGAACCAGTATCAAATACCCAGGTGCTACTGCGAGCATTAGTAAGGTACACATCAATAACATGTATATCACATATACCTTTGTTCACTTTGCCATCCTTCTTATCCGCCAAATACTTGGGGCAGTTCCGCTTCCAGTGTCCAGTCTGCTTGCAGTAGAAGCACTCAGTTTCAGGCTTAGGTCCAGACTTGGGTTTCTTCACTTGAGCAGCAACTTGTTTGCCGTTCCTTTTGAAGTTCCCCTTCTTCTTCCCTTTGCCCCTTTTCTTGAAACTAGTGGTCTTGTTGACCATCAACACTTGATGCTCCTTTTTGATTTCTACCTCCGCGGCTTTCAGCATCGCGAAGAGCTCGGGAATAGTCTTGTTCATCCCTTGCATATTATAGTTCATCACAAAGCTCTTGTAGCTTGGTGGCAGTGATTGGAGAATTCTGTCAATGATGCTATCATCCGGAAGATTAACTCCCAGTTGAATCAAGTGACTATTATACCCAGACATTTTGAGTATATGCTCACTGACAGAACTGTTCTCCTCCATCTTGCAGCTGTAGAACTTATTGGAGACTTCATATCTCTCAATCCGGGCATTTGCTTGAAATATTAACTTCAACTCCTGGAACATCTCATATGCCCCATGACGTTCAAAACGTCGTTGAAGACCCGGTTCTAAGCCGTAAAGCATGGCACACTGAACTATAGAGTAGTCATCAGCTTTGCTCTGCCAGACGTTCTTAACATCGTCAGTTGCATCAGCAGCAGGCCTGGCACCCAGCGGTGCTTCCAGGACGTAACTCTTCTGTGCAGTAATGAGGATAATCCTCATGTTACGGACCCAGTCCGTGTAATTGCTACCATCATCTTTCAACTTTGCTTTCTCAAGGAACGCATTAAAATTCAACGGAACAATAGCACGAGCCATCTATCTACATACAAACATAGAGAAGCAAAATACTATCAGGTACTAAGTTCATGATAAATTTAAGTTCAATTAATCATATTACTAAAGAACTCCCACTTAGACAGACATCTCTCTAGTCATCTAAGTGATTACGTGATCCAAATCAACTAAACCATGTCCGATCATCATGTGAGATGGAGTAGTTTCAATGGTGAACATCTCTATGTTGATCATATCTACTATATGATTCACGCTCGACCTTTCGGTCCCCGTGTTCCGAGGCCATATCTGTATATGCTAGGCTCGTCAAGTATAACCTGAGTATTCCGTGTGTGCAACTGTTTTGCACCCGTTGTATTTGAACGTAGAGCCTATCACACCCGATCATCACGTGGTGTCTCAGCACGAAGAACTTTTGCAACGGTGCATACTCAGGGAGAACACTTCTTGATAATTAGTGAGAGATCATCTTAAAATGCTACCGTCAAACAAAGCAAGATAAGATGCATAAAGGATAAACATCACATGCAATCAATATAAGTGATATGATATGGCCATCATCATCTTGTGCTTGTGATCTCCATCTTCGAAGCACCGTCGTGATCACCATCGTCACCGGCGCGACACCTTGATCTCCATCGTAGCATCGTTGTCGTTACGCCATCTATTGCTTCTACGACTATCGCTACCGCTTAGTGATAAAGTAAAGCAATTACAGGGCGTTTGCATTTCATACAATAAAGCGACAACCATATGGCTCCTGCCAGTTGCCGATAACTTCGGTTACAAAACATGATCATCTCATACAATAAAATATAGCATCATGTCTTGGCCATATCACATCACAACATGCCCTGCAAAAACAAGTTAGACGTCCTCTACTTTGTTGTTGCAAATTTTACGTGGCTGCTACGGGCTTAAGCAAGAACCAATCTCACCTACGCATCAAAACCACAACGATAGTTTGTCAAATAGACTCCGTTTTAAACTTCACAAGGACCGGGCGTAGCCACACTCGGTTCAACTAAAGTGAGAGAGACAGACACCCTCCAGCCACCTTTAAGCACGAGTGCTCGTAACGGTGAAACCAGTCTCGCGTAAGCGGACGCGTAATGTCGGTCCGGGCCGCTTCATCTCACAATACCGCTGAACCAAAGTATGACATGCTGGTAGGAAGTATGACTTATATCGTCCACAACTCACTTGTGTTCTACTCGTGCATATAACATCAACACATAAAACCTAGGCTCGGATGCCACTGTTGGGGAACGTAGTAATTTCAAAAAATTTCCTACGCACACGCAAGATCATGGTGATGATATAGCAATGAGGGGAGAGTGTTGTCTATGTACCCTCGTAGACCGAAGCGGAAGCGTTGACGCAACGTAGAGGAAGTAGTCGTACGTCCTCCGGTTCAACCGATCCAAGTACCGTTACTCCGGCACCTCCGAGTTCTTGACACGCGTACAGCTCGATGACGCACCCTCGATCTCCGATCCAGCAGAGGCGCCGAGGGGGAGTTCCGTCAGCACGATGGCGTGGTGAAGATCTTGATGTTCTCCTATTGCAGGGCTTCGCCTAAGCACCGCTACAATATGACCGAGGTGTAATATCGTGGAGGGGGGCACCGCACACGGCTAAGGAACGATCAATGATCAACTTGTGTGTTCTAGGGTGCCCCCTTACCCCCGTATATAAAGGAGGGAGGGAGGAGGTGGCCGGCCCTAGGGGGGGCGCACCATGAGGAGGGGGAAACCTACTCCAAGTAGGTTTCCCTCTCTTTTCCTTATCTTATTTGGAGGGGGAAGGAAAGAGTACTAGTATTAGGAAGTAGTACTAGTAGTAGTAATAGGAAGAGGGGGAAGGAGAAAGGAAAGGGGGGCCGGCCCCCCTCCCCAATTCGGATTGGGCTTGGGGGGCGCGGCCCCCTCCCTTGCTCCTTCTCTCTTCCTCCTACATGGGCCCAATAAGGCCCATATACCTCCCGGGGGGTTCCGGTAACCTCCCGGGGCTCCAAACTTCTCCGGAACCTTTCCGGTGTCCAAATATATCCGTCCAATATATCAATCTTTATGTCCCGACCATTTCGAGACTCCTCGTCATGTCCGTAATCATATCCGGGACTCCGAACAACCTTCGGTACATCAAAATACATAAACTCATAATATAACTGTCATCGAAACCTTAAGCGTGCGGACCCTACGGTTCGAGAACGATGTAGACATGACTGAGACACATCTCTGGTCAATAACCAATAGCGGGACCTGGATGCCCATATTGGTTCCTACATATTCTACGAAGATCTTTATCGGTCAAACCGCATAACAACATACGTTGTTCCCTTTGTCATCGGTATGTTACTTATCCGAGATTCGATCGTCGGTATCCAATACCTAGTTCAATCTTGTTATCGACAAGTCTCTTTACTCGTTCTGTAATACTTCATCTTATAAGTAACTCATTAGTTACATGCTTGCAAGGCTTAGGTGATGAGCATTGCCGAGAGGGCCCAGAGATACCTCTCCGACAATCGGAGTGACAAAACCTAATCTCGAATTATGCTAACTCAACATGTACCTTCGGAGACACCTGTAGTACTCCTTTATAATCACCCAGTTACGTTGTGACGTTTGGTAGTACCCAAAGTGTTCCTCCGGTAAACGGGAGTTACACAATTCTCATAGTTACAGGAACATGTATAAGTCATGAAGGAAGCAATAGCAGAATACTAAACGATCAAGTGCTAAGATAACGGGATGGGTCATGTCAATCACCTCATTCTCCTAATGATGTGATCCCATTAATCAAATGACAACACATGTCAATGGTTAGGAAACATAACCATCTTTGATTAATGAGCTAGTCAAGTAGAGGCATACTAGTGACTATATGTTTGTCTATGTATTCACACATGTATCATGTTTCCGGTTAATACAATTCTAGCATGAATAATAAACATTTATCATGATATGAGGAAATAAATAATAACTTTTATTATTGCCTCTAGGGCATATTTCCTTCAGAAAGGCCTAATGTGCAATGCGGAGCATTGACGCTCGAATATGGCCGAGAAAACAGGGAAACCGACATGTGGGGCACACCCGTCGGGACGACGTAGCGCAGACTAGTCCAATGGAGGAGCTGGCCCACGACCTCCTCTCCACCGACAACCGTTCATGTGGGTCTTTGGGGCCAACAACGGGGCGCAGCTCCAGCACCACCTCTGGACATGGCGACCGCGGTGAGCGACACGCTCATATCATCGATAGACGCGGTCGGTTTCAGTGTGCTAAGGGTGGCGTTTGTGCTGTGCACGACCAACCGTATGTTTGGTTTGTGCCCAAGGTTGCCCCATCAAAGCATTGGGTAGCCAAAATTTTGGTTGAGGTATTGGTTGCCCATGATTTGGCCGACATTGGCAAGAAAAATGAACTAGAGTTGGCTAGAGTTCATTGGCATGCCAAAGAAATGGCAACCATCCAAACAAAGACCAATCTTTGGGTCATGACCAAAATTTTGGTAAGGTGCACTTTGGCCACAATCCAAACACACCCCAACACCCGGCTCGTCGAAGATGCACGGGGCGCCGCGACGCGTCCGCAGAGTGGTGTAGCGCGGCCAACTGCATCCTCTGGACCTGAGACCATGCCGGGTCGTCTTGCTTTTTCAATGACATGCGGGGATCGCATTTGAGCAAAGGGCATCTCCAACGTTGCCACGACCGCAGCTGACTACCGTGGCACACCAAAGCCCTCGTCCCTCATGCCGTCGCGTGGTGCATTCCCAGCCGGCGCTAGCTGCCCGCATTCATGTCGTCCATTCATATGTCATCGTTAAGGGGCTCGGTGCCCGAGGAACCAACTCCGGCGACTTAATGACGCACTCGGACGCTTGGCCTCACCGGAATGCGCTACTTAAAGCGGCAACGCCTAGCTAACCTCCACACCATAGCACATCGTCCTCCTACCTGACACCACATCTGCCATGACCGCAAGTGCGAATGCTCTGCGGGAGAGCTTGTCTTCGGGGATGAAGCTCGAGGTCACCGCCCTCGCTCAAGTCGCCTCTCGCAACGCAATAGTGGCGTAGCCGGACGCGTACGCGACCCTACAAGCGGTGGCCACGCTGGCAGCCAACGACGGGAGCACCATCAGCCACGCGTCCTACTTGCCGCCGTCCAATGTCCGGCACCGCCGAGGTCGGGGACTCCTCCGAGGATGAGTAGGGCATGGGAGGCGGCAGGGCATGGTGTGCCAACTGGCCGGTCCGTATCCCGTGTTCTACTCTTCCTCGCCGGAGACCGCACCTTCACTTCACGGGTGTTGAACCCCGCCCCCGTACATAGAGATCGCAGATGGAGGACGTCGGTCGCCGCCGTAGAATAGGTTTAGGGTCGGGTTTCTTTTATTTTTATGTCTTATAAAAGTTCGAAATGTAATGAAAATCCGCCGTGTTTGCATTAATCTCGGCCGGTGTATATGAACTTTCACAATAATATACATATTGTAGGAGTACTAGTGCACGGAAGATCAAGATCCTGTGGGAGAAAAGGATGAATGAGGGAAAGCCTTATCTGCAAATGTGGAGAGGAGTGCGGGTAAATTGTCATAGTTTCCTTCCTATCCGTTAGATATAGATCGGACGGCCTATATTGCAGGATGACAGGCACACCATCATCACCAACTCTACTTTTTATTGAACCGAGACAAATCTAAAAACCCAACTAAGCCAACCTCCTAGCATATCGCGTGGGAAAAGACCCGGTCGCGCCGTTTAGTCGGGATTACCGGATTACTAGTAGTAGTATCGATGGATCGCGTGAAGCAACATTTTTTTGAGGGGGCGAAGCACCTAGTTTAAAAGGAAAAAAGGCGGTACACTCACAGCACTCCTGTCGCGGTCGCATTGCACCCCACACACGTTCGGTCCTGCACACGGCTCACACAAATGGAACGTGCTTCGGCTTGCCTCTTCACTGACACGTGGGACTGCACTTGGAGAAACCGACCATGCGCCAAACTCCCCCCGCCCACCGCGCGAAAATCCTCCCCCCCCCCACACACAAAAATTCCCCCCAAATTCGATTCAACCGCCCTTCGGCCAAATATTCCCCAAACCCCCCTCCCCCCCGTCCCCCCTCCAGTCCATTCGCTCCGCCAAAGCCGCCCTCCCCGCCGCGTCGATACGTCGGCGCCGCGGTTCGTCGAGGGGATGCACGGCGAGCCTCTCGCTCCCACAGTACGCTCTCGTAGACTGACATCCTCTAGCCGCGCCGCCGCCTATGGCTATGTTCTTGTGGAGACGCACGGCGGTCAGCTTCTCCCACGGTACGCGCATTCTAGACTGAGGCCCCGTTCATGTCGGTGTATCGCTGAATGTTAGCTGATAGACGTTGTTAATCTCACTGTTTGCCAAAGTAGTTTACTGTCAATATGCTCTGCTTAAGAAGCTTCCTTGCCCTGTTCTGCACTCAATCTGCTTAGCTGAGATGGCATGCCAAGGCCGATTAGTTGCTAAAATATCCTGCCATATATTTATTGTGACGTAGATTGCCATGGTCTAGTAGCCAATCTGTTAGGTGAAATAGCTCTACACCGTTTTATACTTGATCTTTGTTGCTGCGATGGCCTTCGATAGTTCGATGGCTGTGTGCTCGGGCTCATTGACTGCTGAAACAGCCTGCCATAATTTAGCACTCAAATCTGTTTGCTGAATTAGCTTTACATATATTTCATTACTTAGATCTGCTCGTCCAAATATCTTGCCATAGCTTTAGACATCGACCTAGGTATTTTTTTCTGGACTTCATAAAAAAGCATATATGTTTTTCTGTAATATCTAGTAGAAGAACTAATTTGTATGTCTAACAGATGGACAGGACTTGGATAACTTCTGCTCGAAGATTCTCCGCTGCATATGTCGAGGGGGTTGAAAACTTCATGAAATTTATCAGAGCTTAGTACGGTGGTCCGAAATCAGATGTGCTCTGCCCATGTAGCAGTTGTATGAATTCAGTTACAAGACCCCAGTCAACTGTGCAAAATCATCTACACTTGTATGGGATGTTGGTCACATATACTAGGTGGGTTCATCATGGTGAAGCTGTGAACGTCAATGTTATTGACTACGTGGAAGCAACAGATCACCATCTTGATCTGCCTGATGCTCAGGTGGAAGAGGAGGTGGTGGTGGTGGTGGCGGAGCCAGTGAGTTTGACCAACATTGAAACAATGCTACGAAATGCTCGTGCATTCCGTGAACTTTCACCTGCAGAAGAAAAACGGTGGGCCCGCATGTTGGAACAATGCAATGTTGTTGTCACCCCAGGAAATAAGCTGTCAGTATTCTCAGCTATGGTCACCTTTCTTCAGGTGAAGATATCTGAGCGGATGACCAACAAATTATTCGATGCGATGTTGGCTGCTTTCCGCAAATCTTTCCCAGATGCGTCTGAGCTGCCACACACCTACAGTAAAATGAAGAATTTCCTTCGTGCAGTTGGAATTGGATATGATATGATCCATGTTTGTAAGAATAATTGTGTTCTGTTCCGGAAGGATTATGCCAACTTAAGTGAATGCCCGAAATGCAAATCATCAAGATGGAAAGATGGCGATGCTGTGAAGAGGGTTCCTCATAATGTTCTGAGACATTTTCCAATTACACCAAGATTGCAGAGGTTGTTTCATGATGCTGAAACAAGAGAGGATGTATTGTGGCATTCTAGGAACCAGGAGTACAGAGATCGGAATGTAATGAGCCATCCATCTCATGGTAGTGAGTGGAAAAGCTTCAATGATAAACACAAAGAGTTTGCTGCTGACCCGAGAAACATTAGACTTGGCTTAGCTTCAGATGGATTTAACCCATTTAGCCACCAGAGCGCCACATATAGCATGTGGCCAGTGCTTGTTATCCCTTACAACATGCCTCCAAATGTCTGCACCAAAGAATCAAACTACATGATGTCCTTGCTCATCCCAGGTCCAAAAAGTCCTGGAAAGGATTTTGATTTGTTCATGGAGCCTCTTGTGGAGGAACTTCAACAGCTATGGAAGGGTGTTCTCACTCAAGACCTATATAGCAGCCCACCAGCTGATTTCTTTATGCGTGCTGTTGTAATTTGGTGCATCCATGATTATCCGGCTTTGGGCACTATGTCAGGGCGAACGACACATGGTTACAATGCGTGTGTTCGCTGTGACAGGAATCCGCTGTCATACGCAATACTTAGCAAGATCTGTTACATTGGACACCGCCGTTTCCTTGCCAAGGACAAGACGCATCCTAGAAAATACCGAAGACATGTGTTCAATGCAAAGCATGAAAACCATGATGCGACAAAGAGGCTCACCGCCGATGATTTGCAAGTGGAATTAGAGAAGGTCAGGCATATTACACCAGGAAACCATCCTGGTAATGGTAGCGGGAAAAGGAAGCATGGCACGGTAGAAGAGAGATTATTGTTTACCCGCAGGTCTTTGTGGGACTTGGAGTATTGGAAAGATTTGGATCTGCGGCATAATCTTGATGTGATGCACATCGAGAAAAATATATGTGACAGCATTATCGGCACACTTCTTAACATTGAAGGCAAGACGAAAGATACCTTAAAATCTAGGATTGATTTGACACACCTGGGTATCAGAAAGGATTTGCAGGTGCAAGATGAAGGTAAACCACGGGATATGGCACCAGCTGTGTACGTCTTGGACAAGGTAAAAAGAAAAGAATTCTGCGAGGTCCTGTCACGTGTGAGATTCCCACATGGATTTGCTTCCAACCCTGAAAGGAGAGTCAGTGCAGATGGAAACAAGGTACAAGGGTTGAAAACTCATGACTGCCACGTCCTACTTCAAAGGGTTTTACCTGTTATCCTTAGAGGATTGGGCCTCCCTGACTTATACAGAGCAGTTGCAGAGTTGGGACAATTCTTCATGGAACTCTCCAGTAGAAATATCAGGATAGATGCTTTGGAGCGTCTTAGAGACAAGATACCAACTATCCTATGCGGCCTTGAGAAGATATATCCTCCAGCCTTCTTTGATGTGATGGTGCATTTGGCTGTTCATCTACCTGATGAGGTACTACTTAGAGGTCCAGTACAGTGTGGCTGGATGTACCCTATTGAAAGGCGGCTAGGCACTTTCAAGGGCTATGTTAGGAACAGAAGTAGACCTGAGGGTTCCATTGCAGAGGCCTACATTGCTATAGAAGCATTGACATTCTGCTCAAAATACATTGAAACAGCTAATCAGCTTAGCAAAGAGGTGGGTGAAGACAATCCCGGGCTCAATGTTTTCGATTATTCTGTTTGAGTTACAGGGAAGAGTCGACAAGAGGACAAACCTAAAGATTTGGACAAATCAGGGCGTACCAGACCAACGAGCCTTTTATTTTGGCAAATCAAGCAACACAGATATTTTTCTTGGAAGACACATTTGCACGTAGCGATGACTGGAGAGTATTGCAAAGGTTTGAGCAGAGGAATTCTTTTAATGAAGTTGCACAACAAGATGATGCTTACACTGCTCCTGATGTACAAGATAACACAGATGTTCCTAATATCTTTGAGAACCATCACGTCAATGACGCCGGCGAAAAGATTGCCTGTCGTGATGTGGACATACAAGAGTTGATCATGAAGAAGCCAACATTCGAGGATGTTGAGGACGAAGAAGAAGATGACACTATGGGGAGTTACGATTCAGACTGATACACATGGCGAAGATGTTGACGCTGCTACTGCAGATGATGATTACATTGCTTTTGTCATATTTGCCTGTCAGAAGATGTTTTTTTATCTACTATGTGACATTGTGTTTGCTATGACAACTGAAACCTGATGAACATGTTGTTTAGTATTTTGCTGTGAGAACATCACTTGTTATGTATGCTGATTTGTGTTTGGTGATTGTATGACAACTAAAACATGATGACATTGTTGTTTAGTTGTACTCATATTTGGCTATGAAACTTGAATTTTAGGAAATAGTTTGCTGTTGGACTGCAATTTGCTCGACGTCTTCGAATGAGAACAAAGCTGACCCGACAGGGCCTCTGCTATCTATTTATTTATATGAGCAAAAGGGGATACCCCCTGATTTCCGTTAATAGAAATCATTAGATGTTCACAACACTACGCCCAGCCTGCTACACATGTTTCATTCATTACTAGTTTCAGCAAAGTGCTCATGTCGTAGCCACTGAATACATCACGAGTGCTACATACACCGCAAATAAAGAGACAATCATCCTACAGAGCACATCGATTTTGCCCATTATCTTCACAAGCTTTTTCATCTCCTCATTGTTTTCAAGGCCATTCAGCAGCTGTTGCTTGGCCATGATCAGAGGAACTGCATCTTTAACCTTCTGCTCGGCATCTTCCTCTTCTGCCGTTCCTTCAGTTACTTGTCCAAAACCCCAACCTGCTGGTATTGGGATTCCTCGGCCAACCAAATAATCAGCGTAGTTGCATTCCCCCACATCAGCAACTTCCCAGAAATACAAATCACATGAATCTTCCCTTTTCTGCATGAATCAAATTGGAAGATCATCAACCAAACTATTAAAAAAATCAGCAACTGAAAGCAGCAGAACAACACTTAAACATATTATTACCCCATGATTCGGGAATTTGTAGAAGACTCGGCCAGGGTTGCAGATTGTGGTTGAGACGCGACGGATGACTCTGTGTGATTTGCAGCAGTGGCACCACACCAATGGTAGCGGGTTGCAATGAGCAATCGGCTGCGGTGCGCGTGCCGGCGGGGGTATGATGAGACCCATAGGTGATGGTACGGGTGGCGACTTGGCGCATATCTGGTTGTTGCCTGCTGAAGAGGAGGTGGACGAGCAGCTAGTGGACATGGTTGTTGCGGCCAGAGCTTCTGATGCTAGGCAGAGTAAGTAGAGAAGAGGAGAAGTGAACGTTGGATATGTCAGTTTCATTACTTGCAGAGTAGCATAGCACCATATATAGTCATAGTCAAGGTTTGGATTCGAACCAGCTACAGGAGCACGTCTTTTTTTTCTAAAACTCAGCAACGTCTCTTTACTGGTACACTAGCTTCTTCTGTACGCCTTCCCAAGCCTTTGATTTTCTTTCCCTTTTTTTGCGAGGAAGGAAGGAGGACAAAATTGAGAGTTCCTCGGACTCGAACCCAAGACCTCTCGGTTGAAAACCAAGGGTGCTAGTCACTTATGTGGTGAACGTTCCCTATGAGGAGGACGGCAGACGAACGCATTTTCCTCGCAGTTTTCTTCCTATATATAAAAAAAGTATGCTACTTGGTGTTTGCTTAGTCAAAAAATGATTGTGCCAACCTTGACCGTTCGATTGACATTCAACGTCTGTCGCGTTTCTCCAGTCTCTTCTTCCTCGAGCCGCCAAAGCCAAACCAGCGCCGACGGGACTGCCTGCTCCTGCCTCCCACGGCTGGCTGTGATCTTCCCCGGCTCCTGTTCGTTCCCGTCCGAGGCCTCACCATCGTCCTCCGCGCTCACCGCGGCGCCGCCCTCCGGTGTTGTCAACATGGTCAACAACCGAGAGGAATAAGGAGATGACTGTACATGGTGAGGATGACAGTAGGGACCCAGCAGCGCGCGCAGTAATTTTGTTTTTTGGGACGGAGAGGGGTATCAATTGGGTTGTGCGGGACTCGTGGCCCGTCTAGCCCAGGCTTTTATTTCATATGTTTAGCACATGACCAGCCCAGTTTGTTTTTTTCCTTTCTGAAAAATGGCTAGCCAGCTATTTTGTTTTTTGCAGAATAACCAACATAGGCCTACTTGCTTTTCTACGCCCTGCTTTGCCGGAAATCTTTCAAGACGAGGAGGGATGCATTTTGCCCAGAAAATGGGCTATAAGTAACAAGAAATGGGCTATAAGTAATAAGAAATTGGCTATAAGTAATAATAAATGGGCTATAAGTAGTAATAAATGGGCTGTAAAATGAAAAAAATACAGCAAATAGGCAATTAGTTCCCAAATACTGTTTTCTTTCGGATTTTGATATTTTAAATTTCATTGTTTTTGTGCGGGTAAAATTTCATTGAATTTAAATTAAGGTATATTTAGATTTGAAATTAATTTGAATCCGGCTAGAAATTTCGGGTTGTATGCTGTTTGGGACAGATTTGGAGGCTGACTTGTGGGTCTACTAGGGTGACGTGTACTTTGGCTTTGTCAACTTAGTCCACAAACGATTCTAGCAGCAGTGACCGTTGGATGTTAATCCAATGGCCGTGTTGTTTCTTCAATATCTGATCTTCTTGCTCCAGCCACCCAAACCAGCTCCGGTGGGACTGCCTGCTCCCGCCTCCCGTGGCCGGCTGTGCTGCCGCACAGGCCGCACCGCCCCACCCTACTTCATTGCTGGCCAGGCCATTCCTCTACTCACCCACACCTCCTGTATTTTCCGGAGAGGCTGACAGCTGGGTCCAGGCAGCCGCAAGGAAGTGCCTCCTTATTACGCGCAAAATAATTATTCCTCCACCTGACAGTAGGGACCCACCGGACGGGCCACCTTATTTCGCAAAAAAACGCTTCCCCCTGACTGCTGGGACCCACCGGACGAGCCAACGTATTTCGCAAAAAAACATTCCCCGCGCTGTCAGCTCGGACCCACCGGAAGTGCCTCCTTATTACGCACAAAAAAAAATGAATACTCCCCTTGCTAGCTGGGACCCACCATGGTGGGAGGCTGACTTGTGGGCCTACTAAGTTGACTGGGACAGGGGCCTTTGTCAACTTTAGTCAATATGAACGATTAGCTCCAGTGACCGTACGATGTCCATCCAACGGCCGTAGTGCTTCTTCAACCCCTGGTCTTCTTGCTCCAGCCGCCCAAAGCAGCGCCGGTCGTGCCGCATGCTCCTGCCTCCCATGGCCGGCTGTGCTGCCGCGGAGGCCTCACCGCCCCCTACTATTCCCACCGCTGGCCAGGCCCTGCGGCGACGGCAGCCTCACACCGCATCCGAACCAGTGAACCCTCGTACTCCTCTCCGCGCGGGCTTCCACTGCCGCGTCTTCCCCGGCTCCCTGTCGTCCCCTTCCTAGGCCTCGTCGTCGTCCACCGCCCTGGTGCTCTCAGCGCAGCGTGGTCAACATGGTCAAGGAACGACTTCCATCGGACATGGACTATACGTGGAGAGGCTGACAGCTGGGTCCACGGCTGCAGCAAGGAAGTGCCTCCTTATTACTCGGAAAATAATGATTCCTCCACCTGACAGCTGGGACCCACCGGACGGGCCACTGTATTTTGCGAAAAAAAATGTTTCCCCCTGACTACTGGGACCCACCAGCTACATCTTCGCATGCAAGGAAGTGCGTCCGCGCAAAAAAACAAAACAATTCGCCCCCCCTGACCACTGGGACCCACCAGCGACACCTTCGCATGCAAGGAAGTGCGTCCGGGTAAAAAAAGATTCGCCCCCCTAACTGCTGGGACCCACCAGCAACATCTTCACACGCAAGAAGTGCATCCGGGCAGAAAAAACCAAAACGATTCGCCCTCCTGACTGCTGGGACGCACCAGCTACATCTTCGCACGCAAGGAAGTGCCTGACAGTTGGGACCCACCTGGTCAAAGCGTACATAGCGTTGTCATTCTGGTCGCGAACGTGTACGTACATACTGGTCGATGTTGAGGCGCGCACGTGTCGTAGATGTAGAGGCGCGCACGTGTCGTAGTAGAGGCGCGCATGTAGCATCTACACGTACGTACAGCGGCGAGGGTGCAAGAAATAAAATACGGCCACGTACGTACATACGGGCAGGGTCTCGAACGCCTACTCGCGCATACATACATGGCTGGGTCGGAACGGAGAAACAGCATCGTCGTCGTGTTCATGGGGAGGCAACGGACGTGTTCATCGGGAGGCAACGGAACGCGTGGGAGCCAACCGGCTGGGTCGGAACGGAATGCATGGTCGTGTTCATCGGGAGGGCTTGGACGGAACAGGTGATGGAAACGAGGCCTGGCGTACCGCACAATGGAGGAAACGGCCTTGTGTTCGACCGGCCACGTTCAAAACGGGGTCCTGTTGATCGGGTGGGGCCTGGCGTACCGCAAAACAGAGGAACGGACCTCCTACGGTCGAAACGGGGGTCCTGTTCATCGGGAGGGGTGTGGCGTACTGCAAAACGGACGAAACAGACTTGTGTTGGAGCGCTACGGTCGAAACGGGGGGAGGGGTGTGGCGTACCGCAAAACGGGACTCCATGGGATACTGTTCATCTCCACCGTCGACCTCGTCCAGCCTCCACGGGCTATCGTCGACCTCGTCCAGCCTCAACGGGCTCCTGTTCATCCAGCCTCCACCGCGCGCTACTCCACCGGCTACTGTTCAACCACCCCTCCACGGGCACCCCTCCACCGTCTACTATTCATCCAGCCCTCCACACCATGGGGTCATGTTCAACCACCCCTCCACGGCCACCCCTCCACCGTCTAATGTTCATCCAGGCCTCCACACCACGGGGTCCTGTTCAACCACCCCTCCACGGCTACCCCTCCACCATCTACTGTTCATCCAGCCCTCCACACCACGAGTTCCTGTTCATCCAGAGGCAACGCCACTGCTCACTGTTCATCCAACCCCCCCCCCCCCCCCCCCCCCCCGCAACGCTCACTGTTCATCCCAAAGGCAGCATCGATCGGCTTTAGTTAGCAGTAGTAGCGAAGGAATCGCTCCATTGGGTTCAGTTAACAGCCATCGATCGATCCCTCGGGTTCAGTAACGCGTATCCTGCAGTGCAATCGCTCGGGTTCAGTTAGAGCCCAACGCCTCGCTCGGCTTCAGTTCGAGCCAACGCCTCGCACACACGCGCGTACGTACAAGAGAAACGCGCATCGCTCCGCCCCCAACCTCCCACCGTAACCGGCAACTCCTCGAAATTTTCCTCCCCCTCGCTTCTACCACGGTTTTTTCCGTCATGGACGGCCCAAAGAATGTCATGCAGCTGCGTCTCCGGCCCACCCAGGACGAAAAGCCCATTTTCTGTCATGGTTTTTTGTCATAGAAGTAGGAGCCCACCACATCTATGATGATACCGGGTTTTGTCACAATTATTGTCATATAAGTGTCATATGTATGACAGAAAAAAATTCGTTTGGCCCAAAATGTCACGGATGTGTCTTTTTTTTGTAGTGCAAGTCATCTTCCTTCTCCTTAGGTGCATTGATCAGATTTGCCCATTCTTCAATTGTTGATTGGTACCTAGTACCTTCAGACATCCATACTATCCTGCCATCTGGATAGAAGTGTGTTGTGGAGTAGAATTGCATTATGAGCTCATCATTCCACTTTGTGAGCTTCTGCCCAACAAAGTCTGCAACTCCACAAGCACTGAAACGGTCATACACACCAGGATAGTGTTCCTCATTCTCCTTCATGTAGGTCCAGTCCACCCACCTCATGTCACACACTATAGGCTTCTTGTCCAACAACACTGTCTCATAGAAATCCTGATGTTCCTTAGTATGGAACCTGTAGTCAACAGCAGTCCTTCTCCTGATTGCATAAGGATCAGACAACCTCCACTGTTTGAGGCCTGCATCCTTTCTCAGCTTCATGTTCTCAGCCACAGGATGAGCATCATTATGATCTGGAATCTTTGGCTTCAACTTTCTCAAGACATGCTCTTCATCATCTTCCTCTTCAGCAACAGTTTCAAGCACTGGGGCCTTGTTCTTCTCAGCAGCAGATATGTTTCTGGTATTCCTCTTAGGTGCAATCTTGGGCTTGGAGACAGCTTTGGGTGCTTCTTTGGGCTTTGATGATGCAGCCCCTGACCTAATAGCATCACCCATAAGCTTCTGAGCCTTGGGTGCTGGTGCAGCAACCTCTTCCTCTTCTTCCTCAGAGTCTCTCCTCATAGAGGGATTCCCAAGAACTTTGGCAGTAGTGGTACTGACTCTCTTTTTCTTTTTGTCTTGACTAGTAGCTTCATCTTTTGACTCAATTGTAAACTTCATGGTTTCTCCAGTGGCAACCTTCCTGGGTTTGGAAGTGGGAATCCTTCTTGCAGGTGCCTTCTTCTGCACGCCTGGCTTAGTGGATGCAGCTGAGCCATACTCCTTTTTGAGCACTTTCTTCTTGGAAGTGGCATCATCCTCAACTGCCACATAGTCTTCATCCTCAGATTCTAAGGTTTTCTTCTTTCTGGCCCTGGTGGCAGCTTTGGGTAAGTTGCTTGGGGTGCTCCTGCTACCATCATCAGAGGTGCTAGAGGGACTAGTGCCCTCACTCATCTGAATTTGCTCCTCTTCCATGTTCTGGCTATCACTTTGATTAGACATGTTGCAAACACTGACTGCAGACCCTGTGAAAAGATATAGATGAGATAGAGTGGATGAGCATCACAAAATACAGAGGTTTTTGCAAAAGAATGAGTCAAAAACTTAGTTTTGGTTTTCCACAGAAAGCATTTCGGATCAACCAATTTGTAAACTCGATGATACCGAAGCAGCTTTTGGAATCTAAACTAGTGAGCTCAGTCAGACCGAGTCACAGTTCGGTGGCACCGAGACTGCTAGGGTTTCACAAAGTCCTGAACTCGGTCACACCGATTTGCAATTCTCGGTCAGACCGAGAATCACTTGTGCAATGGCCTTAGCCGAATCGGTGGAACCGAGTTCTACAACTCGGTGGGTCCGAGATGGTTTCGGCGGAAACCTAACCCTAAAATTTCAATTCATGTCTAATCTATGGAGTGTTTTGACTAAACAGGATTATTTCAATCGTGGCAAGATTCATGGCGGACACAATGTGCTAGGAATCAGACGGGGATAGCACAATGATCGAGTCCATACCCTAGTTCGGCGATGAACTCGCTATGGCGGCAACGGCGGGGATGATTTCCGTTGACGGCGGCGGGGACCAGCGACTGGAGGCGGCTGGCGACGAGGAGGAGGATCCAGAGACCCTGGAGGCAGAGTGAGCTACGCGCGGGCGAAAGAGTTTGGAGAAAGTTTCCAAATTTTTGCCCGTGGGTATATATAGCCCGACCCTGTCGGTGTGACCAAGTGGAACAACTCGGTGGCACCGAGATGCATAACTGCTGACAGTTACAGCAACTCAGTGTGACCAAAAAGTTCAAATCAGTTGCACCGAGATTGAAAACCTAGATCAACTTAGTGATCTCGGTATGAACGAAATGGAAGAATTGGTCAGACTGAAACGCACAAAGAAGTTTTGGAAGTTTAAGTCTATGATGAATCGGGGACTCCAAGTGCTCCTCACACAGAGTGGTTTGAATCTGACTTGATCAAATTTTGTGATGTAGCATGAATAGAGTTTGAGACAAGAAAAGCATAGATAGCTAGAGAAGGTTCTAAGGCATTCTTCTCCATCCACTTGGCAAAAGAAAAAGAAACCAATCAATCAAGGCAACAAGTGGATGTCCTCGAATGAGTGAAATATGCAACCAACATGCTCACACAATAAAATGGCAAATGAAATATGTGGCAAAGCATGCTCAACCAATTCTAGCATCTATCAAACAATTTGCGATGACTAGGTCATCTATATATGAGTATATTGACTTATGAGTCAAATGAGAACATTTGATCATAGGTCATACTCATCGTTTAAGCTCAAGTGGGGTTACCACTTTTACATAATGCATTGATGTGTTCACACCATTAGAGTTGCTTTGACTCAATTCTTAGAGTTAAGCTCCCCCTAGATGTGAGATCCCCCCTTAGAGGGATGAACTAACCTTGGGTTTTGTCGATGATGACTTCATGTAGGTGTTGAAGATGTGGATGCTCAATGTTGATGTAGATCATTTGGAGCAATCCCTTAGAGTGAGTTGCACTTTCAATACCTACACGGGTTAGTCCCACAGGGAACAAACAAGGATATCCATAGACATAGAGTGATGCACACATAAGATGATGTCTATGAAAGCTTTAGGTTACCTTGTCCCTTGTCTTACCAACAAGAGGGTTTGTGACTCCTTGACCTAGTGCAAGATGTGGAAGTTGATTGCACTTGTTGCTGCCAAAATGATATGAGTGAAATATGTTGGCGGAGTCACCCTCAAGAACTCTCTAGTTCTTCTTCTTCGGGATCCACATCATCTTGATGGGAATCCTTGGAGTTGTAGTTGTACTTGATGAAGTAGAACTTGACGTAGTCTTGGGAACCCACTTGACCAAGGCCTTAGGAGCTTCTTCAAATGCATCAATCTCCTCTTGAAGCTTGTCCTTGCCTTTTTGCTTGTGGTCTTGTGGTGGAAGATCATCTTGAGCTTGTGTTACCTTGAAGGAAGTAGGATCATACTTCTCTTGTTGAGGAACAAACTTCGTCTTGGGGTATTGATCTTCTTCCCACTCAACTACATTGGCATTGAACTTTCGTTCAAAACCAACACCTTGGTTCTTCCGCTGCCTTCCTTGCTTGCGTACAATTTCCTCAAATTGCTTACTCCCGGCAAGGCTCTTGTAAACACCTTTCTCTATAATTCCCTTCAATAAGCTATTTTCTTGCTCAAGTGTAACTTGGCTAAGAGAATCATTAGTGGAATCAAGAGAACTACTAGAAGCAACAACATTGGATTTAGCATGATTATTGTTACTACTAGAGGAAGAATCCTTCTTGTTCTTGTTAATGGACTTGACTTGAGGCATGTAAGTAGATAAGAGTAAACGCTTGTCCATGTAAGAAGAACTTTTCTTACGGAGATCATCATTGATTGCCTTTAACAACTCATGCTCTTGCTCAAGGTTGAGCTTTTCAAAGCGTAACTTCTCATGAGTCCTTAAAAGTTCTCGATGATCTTCTAAGATAGTTTCATGAGCTAACTTGAGAGTGTTTAGTTATTTAGTTAGAAGCTCAATCTTCTCCTTATCATTGTCATTTGTTTTATCTTGATTACCATGATTAATTGACGTTTCATCATAGTATTCATCACTAGAGTTGTCAACAAGTAAATCATCATCACCTAGCAAGTCATCTTCATCACTATTGAAATCAACATACTCGGGGTGTGTTACCTTTGGGCCTTTAGCCATGAAGCATCTTCCAAGTCCTTCATCTGGTGAATCAAATATGTCGTAGGAGTTGGTTGACACAAGTGCTAGACCGGCAACACCTTCATCTTGAGTATATTCGGAGTCGGAGTGATAGCTTCTCTCGGAGTGATTGTCGGAGTCAGAGCCGGATACCCATTCACCAACATGAGCTTGATGTCTTCATTTTGTGTAGCTCCTTGATGACTTGTCCTTCCTTTCTGAATCCTTGCTTCTCCAGGATGTTCTTCGTTCATAACGATCATCTCTACTCCTCCTCTCTCTTGGTGGTGATTCTTCTCTTCTACTTCTCCCTTGGGTGATTCTTCTCTTCTTTTGTAGGGTGTCGTACACTCATTGGAATAGCGTCCGGGTCTCCCACAATTGTAGCAATTGCGCTCTCGACTAGAAGATCTTTTGTCATTGCAGGACCTTGACTTGGAGCTTCTCTCTTTGCTTCTATTCTTGTAGAATTTGTCGAAGTTCTTTACCATTAAGCTCAATTCTTCATTGAAGGTTTGTTTCTCACTTGATGATGTAGGGGCTTCACATGAGGCTTTGTAAGCACCACTTGACTTGTTGTGAAGTTTCTCGTTACCCTTGAGTGACATCTCATGAGCAACAGTTCTTCCAATGACTTCCGTTGGCTTGAGATCTTTGTAATTGGGAATCATTTGGATCAATGTGCACATGGTATCATATTTTCCGTCCAAAGCTCCTAGGATCTTCTTGATGATGAATTTGTCGGTCATCTCTTCACTACCTAAGTCGACAATCTCATTTGTGATAAGAGCAAGCCTAGAGTACATTTCAGCGATACCTTCACCATCGTTCATTTTGAACTTGTCAAGTTGACTTTGGAGCACATCCAACTTGGATTCCTTGACGGAGTCGGTACCTTCATGCATATCAATCAAAGTGTCCCAAATTTCCTTTGCATTCTCAAGATGGCTGATTTTGTTAAATTCTTTGGGGCACAATTCGTTGAAGAGGATATCACAAGCTTGAGTGTTGTATTGCAGCATCTTCAACTCTTCCGCGCTAGCTTCACGGTTCGGTTCTCTCCCATCAAAGAATTCACCTTGCAAGCCAATACACACAATAGCCCAAACGGCGGGGTTATGTCTAAGAATATGCATTTTCATCTTATGCTTCCAACTAGCAAAATTAGTACCATCAAAGTAAGGACCTCTACGGTGATAATTTCCCTCGCTAGACGCCATACTCTCCTAGGTTGTGAAACTAAGGCTATGACCACCAAAAGCTATGGAAATCAAAGCAAATGGAGACCAAACCTCTGATACTACTTGTAGGATCGAAAGTATGTCTAGAGGGGGGTGATTAGACTACTTGACCAAATAAAAACTTATCCTTTTCCCAATTTTAGTTTTTGGTAGATTTTAGCTATCTTAGCACAAGTCAAGCAATCTTAACACAATTCAAGCAAGCATGCAAAGAGTATATGAGCAACGGAAAGTAAAGCATGCTACTTGCAAGAATGTAAAGGGAAGGGTTTGGAGGATTCAAACGCAATTGGAGACACGGATGTTTTTGTCGTGGTTCCGATAGGTGGTGCTATCGTACATCCACGTTGATGGAGACTTCAACCCATGAAGGGTAACGGTTGCGCGAGTCCACGGAGGGCTCCACCCACGAAGGGTCCATGAAGAAGCAACCTTGTCTATCCCACCATGGTCGTCGCCCACGAAGGACTTGCCTCAATAGCGGTAGATCTTCACGAAGTAGGCGATCTCCTTGCCCTTACAAACTCCTTGGTTCAACTCCACAATCTTGTCGGAGGCTCCCAAGTGACACCTAGCCAATCTAGGAGACACCACTCTCCAAGAAGTAACAAATGGTGTGTTGATGATGAACTCCTTGCTCTTGTGCTTCAAATGATAGTCTCCCCAACACTCAACTCTCTCTCATAGGATTTGGATTTGGTGGAAAGAAGATTTGAGTGGAAAGCAACTTGGGGAAGGCTAGAGATCAAGATTCATATGGTAGGAATGGAATATCTTGGCCCCAACACATGAGTAGGTAGTTCTCTCTTAGAAACAGAAAGTTGGAAGTGTAGGTTTGTTCTGATGGCTCTCTCCACGGATTAAGAGGAGGTGGAGGGGTATATATAGCCTCCACACAAAATCTAACCGTTACACACAACTTGCCAAACTCGGTGGGACCGAATTGATAAACTCGGTCGGACCGATTCAGCAAACCTAGTGACCGTTAGGATTTTCGGTGGGACCGACATGCAACTCGGTAGGACTGATATGGTTAGGGTTTAGGGCTTAACATAATCTCAGTGAGACCGATTACACAAACTCAGTGAGACCGATTTTGGTAATAAGCTAACCAGAGAGTTGGTCAGGTAACTCGGTGGGACCGAAATGTTACGAAAAGGAAACAGGGAGTTTACATTGCAATCTCGGTGGGACTGATCGCTCATCTCGGTGGTACCAAAACGTTACGAAGGGAAATAGAGAGATTACAATCCCATCTCGGTGAGACCAAGATCCCTATCGGTGAGACCGATTTGCCTAGGGTTTGCGGCAGTGGCAATGACATCTGAACTCGGTGGCGCCGGGTAGAAAGAATCGGTGGGGCCGAGTTTGACTTTTGGTTTAGGTCATATGTGGATGTGAGAAAGTAGTTGAGGGTTTTGGAGGATATCACTAAGCACTATGGAGTAAGAAACTCATTAAGCAACACCTCATCCCTCCTTGATAGTATTGGCTTTTCCTATAGACTCAATGTGATCTTGGATCACTAAAATATAAAATGTAGAGTCTTGAGCTTCTGAGCTTGAGCCAATCCTTTTATCCTTAGCATTTTGAGGGATCCACTTTTCTCATCCATGCCATGCCATTCATTGAGCTTTTCCTGAAATGTTCATCTTGGAATGATGTTAGCTCAATGAGCTATATGTTGTTAGGAATTACCAAAACCACCTAGGGGTAGTTGCACTTTCAGAGGGTGAGAGGGATGCGGGCGTGTGCATGCACGAGAGAAAGTTAGCGCTAGCTACAAAGATAAGAGGGTTGTGTGGGTGTAAAAGATGAATAGAGATCATATATACTTCATTATGAAAAGTGAATTCGGATATTTGAAGAATTTATCATAGTGTTTTAAACCGACGCATGTGTGAATATATATAACGGTGATACACATGGTGTGGTTATGAACATGTTATACTACATATAATATATTTTATCTCTACTCTTATAAAAAACGGAGTTGTTGATGATGGTGTGCCTGTCATCATGCAATATAGGCCGTCCGATTTATATCTGGCGGATAGCAAGGAAACTATGATGGTTGAAGTTGGCAACAATCATGATTGTAGATTCTTATTGAAATAGAGAAACCAATTCAAATTTAGTTCGAATTGCAGCGGTAGTATAGACATTTGGAATGCACTAAAATGTTGCTATGAGTAGGTTACATGCATTATACAGCAAGCAAAAAAATTTAATTGGACATAACATGGATTCATACTCCCTCCTTCCATCTATATAGGGCGTAATGAGATTTTTAAGACCGCCTTTGACTATCGACAAGATTAATAGTACATGACAAGCACAATGTGAAAATTATATCATTGAAAGAACCTTTCATAGACAAATTTAACGTTGTGCTTTGTGTAAGTTGCAAGTCATATATTATTGCTCTAATATTTGGTCAAAGTTGGCATCGAAAAATGCATTAGGCCCTATATAGATGGAAGGAGGGAGT
The DNA here is from genome assembly GCF_018294505.1 of Triticum aestivum. Taxonomy (NCBI): domain Eukaryota; kingdom Viridiplantae; phylum Streptophyta; class Magnoliopsida; order Poales; family Poaceae; genus Triticum; species Triticum aestivum. The sequence continues at coordinate 255,464,842 of NC_057801.1, read as the reverse complement.
AGCTTTGAAAAGCATTTGTATAGTAAAATGGGGCAAGACTCTCTCTTTGTGTGGTGTGAATAGTTTTATTTTTTCGTTTTCTTTTTGGTTGAGCGAAGTGCGAATTGATTTGGTACGTACAAGTACAATATTACTCCACATTAGGCTTGTCCCTAAAATTCAACCCACGTCTTGTTATATCTTGAATATTCACATATCGTGCTCCCAAAACTGGCGCCTTCACAACCCGCGTCTTGCAATCCTGAAATTACAAAGCGCGCGAAAACTCCCTCCAGCTGTCAAATCCCGACACGTGAAATCCCCCTTCTAACCCTGAGCTGAAAGGGCCGCTAGTTCAAATCGGTGGGGGGTACTTTTGTAACACACCCCACATTTTGGACAAGAGCGTCCCTAAGTCATGCTTCACCCCCTCCCATCGCCCCCTTTTCACCATTCGAAATCCCAGGCCGCCATAACCTCTCCGCTCCAGCCGCGAAACCCCACACTCCTCCGTCCGCCACATCACCGCTGCCCAGCCAGAGCCTCTTCCCCGACGATGTCGTCCACTGCAACAGCTCGGCGTCCCTCGTCCACCTCCCCGGATGAGGATCCGTCGTCCATCTCGTTGTCCCGCCGGTTCAGCCACCCCGTCCTCCACCTCCAAGGAGCTACTCCGACGATCGCCTCATCTATCGCGGCTGCTCCATCCCCACAGCGCCGCCTTAACCTGCTCCACCGGAACCGCAGCATCCTCACCGACTCCTCGGACGAAGCCGAGGCCTACTCGGTGCCACCAAAGAGGTTGTACACTCATCGCATCGCACCTTCTCCTTAACTCGACCTCCCGGCGCCGACGGTGCTCCATCCCACACCCCCATGGAGCGGCTACCTTGAAGCCGGCACCCGGGCGACATCTCCACGACCGCTCTCCCCCAGTGCGAGGCCCCTTCGGCGGCAGCGTCCATACCAGCCGGATCTGCTACTGCTGCTCTGGCTCTCGCTCGCTCACGCTGCTGCTGCTGTTCCGGCTCTCGCTCGATCGCTCACTTGCCCAGCTGCTGCTGCTGCTCTCCCCCTCGCTCGTGCTGCTGCTCTGCTCCGATTAAGCCACACTTCAGTCGACTGAATCGACTTTTGGGTCAGTTGATTTTCAGGGGTTGGGGGGGCTCGCCGGAGTTAAGGAAGAATCACCCGCAGCGGGGACGGTGGCTCGCCGGAGAGGTACCCTACTATCTATCTTAGGGTTCAGGGTGGGGGGCCTAGAGGGCTGGCCGGGGCAGCGGTGGGGAGTTGTTTCGGGGCGGCGAGGCGCCGCTGGGGCCGGCAGTTCGGCCGGTGGTGGCTGGCGGCTCTGGGGGTGCAGGTTGAAGATGATCTGCAGGCCCTCCCTAAACTACATGTCAAGTGCCTCTCTGCTACCATTGCGTTCAGTTTCGACAGTAGCATTCAGATTCCACAGTAAATTTCAGTTTCGACAGTTAAGTTTAGAGTCAGCAGTTTTTACCTCATATGTTGTAGTCAGGTGGTTTTTGGTGATGTAAATTTTACATCTATTTTACATCATCTATTGGAGATGCTATTAGAATCCCACTTGAGATTGACGATGTTTGTCTTGTGCTGCTTCAGCCTTGACGTTTTACGGCTCACCGGAGCTGCTCCAACGATAGAACGATCCATCACAACAGAGCAGTGCCCTGGATGCTGTCTACAGATTCCTCAGATCTTCCTCCACACCTCCAACAGCCACCTCTGCCTCAACTGCTTCAGTGACCAACCCAATTATTCATGCATTTTGTTGAAAGGAATGAAGCTAAACATCCACCTAGACCTACTTTTCAAAATCCTATGCATGAAAACAAGACCAAGTGCATTAGTGCCAGAATAACATTCTAACTGTACACGCTTTCATATGGTTTCACTTTATTTTGGCCATGTTTCTTTGCATTCCTCTGCTCTTCCAATTCCTATAAACAAAACACCCAAGTTGACGGAAATCCTGTGTTTACAAATGCTCTGTTTACCATGTGCATTTTCCTATCCTATTCCGGTGTTTTTCCTATCCCTGCGTTTTAAGAATCATGCAAGCCAAATGAGCCCTTACAGAATTACTTCAGTTACAGTTACGTGTCGAAGGGAACTTTGTGTGGTTTGTCCTGCTCCTGCCGCGATGTCGTCCACCTCACCTGAGCTGCTCCATCGACAGAAGCATCCACCAAACCAGACATCACGACTCCTGACCGTCTTTCGCCGCCTCAGATCTCCTTCCCTGCCGCCGGCACCCACTGCAATGTCATCACCATCATTGACTCAGCAGATGAACCTGAGGAGTACATGGGTCCACAAGAGAGGTCTCACTCTTTTGTTTCTGCTTATGTTATGCATTGCTTAAACTTACCTACTACTTTATCGTCCTGTTCAGCTCTTGGACTCCCAAGTCAGGTCCAAATTAATGTTCAAACTTGAGTTCTAAATTAGTTGTGGGGCACATATCGAGGCAGCAATGAATAGTATGTCTGTCTAATATCTGGTTCACCTAGGGTATGCCTATGTTGTTCATCTTGGGTGGGAAACAAATAGTAAAGCAATCATCATCTGTCTTTTTATTAATTTAAAGCAATCATCAGCCTGCTATCATTATTTTTGGATCCATCCACTGGTTGTTACCATCACTCTAAATTTCTGCATGCTCTCCTTACATAATCTCACCATATTTTTTTGTATGCATGTCAGATATTGTACACAGTCATGTTGAACATGTAGAGAAAAAGAGAAGAGTTTTGCGTGGCAATACAATGTCATGCAGACATCGCTCCATGCTGGGTTCAATGGCAAACCCTCTCCAGATTGTAATCCAGAGGAAGATATCTGTTTTGAGGTGGATTCAGACGCCGCTGACCACTCCTATTTACCCCCCAAGGTGTTTGCTCTATCGTGGCATGATGATGTTAGTCATATCATGCATATGTTGCCTTGCAGTGCCTACTTTTGACATCATATATGTCATCTTCTTGGTTTAGACATGTTCTGTAATGCCACCTGTTTAGTTTCTATATCATATATGGGAATTATGTAGTCTCATGTCTTTTAGCCAGCCATAATATATGTGAAATGTGCAATGCCATCCTATTTAACCAGGCATCATATATTTGAATGATATCTTGCCCATCCTTTTCTTCATTACATTTCCATTTGTCGACAATGTTTATACATTAAACTACTCTTCCTGTGAATCAACCATTTGGGTGGGAGATGGAAAAATCTGGAGTGAAAACAAGGCCTTCAGAGTAGACAGTGCTACCTGTCGAAGCAGATCTCTTGTTGGGTCCCGATAGCTCTTCAGAGATGGATTCAGAGACAGATGACCAGTCCTATTCCCCCACCGAGGTGTATGCTCAAACTTGGCATGGTTATACTGCTCATATCATGCATATGGTGTCTTGCATTGCATAGTTTAGACATCATATACACAATATTCAACACCATGTTCTTAGTTCAGACATCATATCGAATGCCCTCTGTTTAGCATATAAATCGCATATGTGAATTAAATGATGTGATCATGATTACTTAGATACCATGTAGGTGAATTATGTCATGCGATCCTGTTTAGTTATTCATCATATATTTGAATTATGTTATGCTATGCTATCCAGTTTAGATAGACATCATATATGTGAAATTATGTCATGCTATCTGTTTTAATTAAACAATATACATGTCAACTATTTCATGCCTTTTTTCCACACTATCTATTGCATATGTCTCTCATACAATGTCTGTACATTCAACTATGTTTGCTGGTTATCAGCCATTTGAATTAGAGCGGGTGATGCCAGTATCCAGCGGACTAAAAACACGGTCTTCAAATAAAACAGTGCTACCTCTTGGTGGAGATAGCACCCTGGTTGTACATGCACAAGAACCAGCCCTACCACACATAACGCAAACTCTCGCAGATTGTACCCCTACTGCGATGGACAGAGAACCAGCTTTACCCAATCTAACCCCAACCCCAGCAGATAGTAACCCAGTTCCTGTTGACACAGCACCATCTCCACCATAGCGCTCCCAAACAAGAGCAGTTAGTAAGGTAGCTCCAGTGCCCAAAGGGCCAGTACTACCACAGTGAACCCCAACTCCACCAGTTAGTACGCCTATTCCCGTGGAGGAAGCACAACCAGCTAGTCGTAGTTTAGCAGCTATCGCATTTGATGTTGTTAAATCGTATGTGCATATCTTCCCATCTTGGAAATATTATACTGAAGATGAAGGAAAATGCCAGTTGCAGGTGTTTGTCCAGGAGTTATGTGTAAGTAATGTTATTCATGGCAATTACTTTGCTTTGTCCCATACATCCTACCTCCATGATGGTTATAATACAGCAAATTTTCCCATTTTTCTCTATAGAGAAGGACCGATTTGGAAACTCAGGATGAGGTAACCTGTGCTAATAACTCTGCTATCTTCAAGAATGCTTGGTGGCAGTATCGGAATTACCTGAAGAAAACGTACTTCACTGGCAAAGAAACTCATCAAATTCCCTTATGTTCTCCTGAGACACATTTACTGGACGATGACTGGGAACGCCTTGTTCTGTACTGGTCCCGAACCAAGAATGTGGTAAGGTCTATGAGCTCATTTTCTATTTTAAGTATTATATTCTTGCGTCTTACTATACTTTGTTCATGTAGAACAAGTGCCTAAACCTGAAGAACAACTGTTCTAATTTAAGATTCCATTGCTAGCATATTTCAAAAAAGCGCTAGGCGTTAATTGTGTGATTTGCCACCGCCTTGTGCTTTACTGACCAAAGCGCATGCTTATGCGCAGTTATGCACAGATTAAGCATAGTTATGCGCAATGCGTTTTGCCAACACCTAGAGCCTAGGCGCGCTTAAGCGCTCACTTAGGCACGCCTTTTTTAACTATGATTGCTTTGCTCTTGTATCACTGTATTTACTCATACAAACTTATTTTTAAATTGAAGGATCCAATCGAAACTCCAAATGGCACAGCAGGTATGTTCACGCATGTTTCTTTAACATGTTTGGTCTTATCAATAGCTCTGTTGATTTTAATTTCAATTGTGTATACAGTTGACTTTCATATCATGCACATTACTAGCATCACAACAGAGCCAATAGTGTTGTTGTACACGTAGACCCGTGGTACCCATCTGAAATCTTGTTGTGCCGTGTAGTTTCCCATGCTTTGTATTCTTTCACTACTGCTTTGTCTTGAACTGATATGATTTGAACCGTGTCTCTATTTTGATTTGGCAAGACAATGCAGTGACCATAGGACATAGATATATGTTTGTTTGATGCTTTTATTATGTACTAGTACTTGGCAAAAGAAGACTTGGTAGTTTAATCATGTCCACCTTACTAATGAATTGGTTCACCAAAATGAGTTTCATATACTAGTACATGCTAAACTTGTTACGTGTCTGCTTGTTTCTTCTTTTAGAATGCTGACAAAATATTGGGGAAGAGTGCCTTATTAAGCAATGGTAAAGGAAGTAATGCAGATAAGGTTCAGGATAGTGACACATCCTTGTTGGTCACCAACAAAGCTGATAAAACAGCTAAGGAAGACTATCTTGAAGACAACGAGACAACCCCAAAGTCTTGTCTTGGTTTAGTGTTCGAGTTACTAGCCACTACCGCTTGCACAAGCTATTCAAACTCACTGTATGAATCAGTTCGGTTTCTTGAGTCTCAACTACAAGCTGAAAGACATCGATCAGCTGTGCTGTGACAAGAAGCAGAAGGACTGCGGAAGTCCCTGGAGCATTCAGATGCATACTTTCTGGTGCAATAGCAAGCGTTGGAGGATTTTAGCGCCAAACAGGACAAAGCAAATAAGCTTGCTAAGCTTATTGCCAGCATGGTGGATACCCAGGATAACGTTTCTTGAGCTCTTTTGAAGTTGTTTCAGTTATGCTCTTGTTTTGCTGCCGCGTTTATTTGCACTAGTGGCCAATTTTGACGGTCAGTGTATGTAATATACTGCTTTGTTCCCTATATTTGCACTGGTGGCGAACTTTGATGCCCAGTGGATGTAATATGTGTAATAGCGGTAATAGGCTAGTGTTAATTGCTTGCTTATTTATTTCCTTATTGTCTTGTTTAGTTGTTTGCTTGTAGTCGTTGCAGTTCTTTTTCTGTGTTTTTCTAGTGGCCACAATAGACTATTTTTGGTAACTAGGCCAAAATAATCATGGCAACACACGGACTGTTGTAACCATGGGCCTCCTGCAGGTCGTATGATCCATGGGCCTTCTTCCGGTCGTAGGATCCATTGGCCTTCTATACGGGCCATAGGATCCATTGGCCTTCTATACGGGCCTTAGGATTCATGGGCCTTCTACGGGCCGTAGGGTCCATGGGCCTTCTACGGGCCGTACGATCCATGGGCCTTCTACGGGCAGTACTATCCATGGGCCTCATACGGGCCGTAGGATCCATGGGCCTTCTACGGGGCGTATCATCATTTCGCCAATCATGGGCCATACTATTCGTGGACCATAATGGGCCGTTAATAGGCCGTATTTGATAACTCTATGAAAACAACCCAACAGGTTTTTTTGACATGAAAACGGCCCAACGTATTAACGGTCCTCAAACGGGCCGACTATAACGACGGGCTGAATTTGGCCCACAAGTAGAAAATGACAGTAACGGGCCGTATGTAACCGAATGCGGCAAATGAGCCCAAGAATCAATGGGCCCTGAGAAGGCCGAAAGATAACTTGGGCTGGAAACGGCCCAATGGAATAACGGGCCGTTAATGGGTATAAAGTGATACATTGTTCATTACGGGCCAGTTTCACCAGGGGCCGTTAATGGGCCAAGAGTTACAAAGGGCCTCATATGGTCCGAAAGAAGTCATGGGCCACACATGGGCCGGAAGTTAAAATGGGCTGGAATCATATTGGACGGCCTAGATGACGCTACTGGGCCTAATTCAGAGAGGTCATAACGTGCCCTGGGTTAGCGGGCTGTAAATGGGCTATATGTGAATAGGCCGTTAACAAGCTTTCCATAGGCCAGCCCGCCACCTTTTGACCAAGTCAAATGGGCCGGCCTTTTCACAGGAATGGGCCTCTGTTGGGCCGTGCTACGTGTCGCCGTATCATAGGCGCCTTCGGTCCAATGAGTGGATGCCATCTGTCCCAAAACGGTGAGCCGACACATGTTTCCTCTAGCCAATGGTGATTTTACATGTGGAAAATCCCCATTGGTCGGGGCTGTTAACGGGTTATCGGATCCAAAACTGGACTCGATAGCTTAACGGCATTCTGTTACAATGGATGCCACGTGTCCGTCACCCTTGACAAAAGCACTTATGTGTCGCGTGATTTATCGTCATGGAAGTGGACACTTCCATGATGATAATTTTGGTAATGGCATGGAACACTTCTACGACAGCACAGGTATGACTATCTTGATTCTGTCATAAAATCGTCATGGATGTACATGCATGACAAAAAACGCGACCTACTGTGACAAACACGTATCATCACGGAAGTGTATTTTTTTGTAGTGGTATTATTGTGAATATGGTTAGTTCATAATCTTTGCTGAAAACTTGAATGCTGGCTTTACATATTTACAACAACAAGAGCAAACAGAGTTGGTAAAAGTTTTTCTTTATCACTTTCAGTTTGTCAACTGAATTGCTTGAATGCTGGCTTTACATATTCAATGTTATATTCATGCCCCAATCATGAGCTCTCAAGAGAAATTATTATTCAGAATCTTTATGCTCGGCTTTCTCATAATGATCAATCCATGCTCGATACTTCTTGTACTGGTTCTTTTATGAAGAAGCCTACTGAATTCAAATGGGATCTATTGGAAATAATTAAACACAACTCCGAAGATTGGGAGCTTGACGAAGGTAAGGTGTTAGGTATAAACCTTGAGTTTGGTTGTGTTAAATCTTTTATGGATACCAATGGTTTTCATAATTTTAGAACTAAATATGGGCTTGACTCTGAGATAGTATCTTCTTTCTATGAATCATTTTCTACTCATGTTGATCTCCCTAAGGAGAAGTGGTTTAAATATCACCCTCCCATTGCAGTAAAAGTAGTAGAATCCATTGAAGCAAGAGAAGAAACCACCACTTATAATGTTGATCCCGTTATTCCTACCGCTTATATTGAGAAACCACCTTTTGTTGTTAAGATAAAAGAATATGCTAAAGCTTTAGCTATGGTTCATAAGAGTTATACAAGAACACCTATACCCCTTGTACAAATTAAAGTTGAACCTAATGTTGCCATGGTTAAAGATCTCTTGGCTGAAAATATTGATGGGCATATTATTTATTTCTGTGATGAAGCTACTAGAATTGCTAAACCCGATGAAAAAGATAAACATAGACATGTTGTTGGCATGCCTGTTGTCTCTGTTAAAATAGGAGATCATTGTTATCATGACTTATGTGATTTGGGTGCTAGTGTGAGTGCAATCCCGTTTACTTTTTATCAAGAAATTATGAATGATATTGCACATGCTGAGATAGAAGATATTGATGTTACTATTAAGCTTTCTAATAGAGATACTATTACACCACTTGGGATTGTTAGAGATGTGGAAGTCTTGTGTGGGACTATAAAATACCCTACTGATTTTATATTTCTTTGTTCCCCGCAAGATGATTTTTGTCCCATTATATTTGGTAGACCTTTCTTAAGCGTTGTTAATGATAAGATAGGTTGTGAGAAATAAACTGTTAGTGTAAGTTCCAGTGATGTGCCTCATGAGTTTAATTTATCCAAATTCCATAGAGAACCATGTGATAAATAATTACCTAGTAAGGATGAAATTATTGGTCTTGCTTCTATTGTCATGTCTCCTACCGATCCTTTAGAACAATACTTCCTAGTCCATGAAAATGATATGCATATGAATGAAAGAAACAAAATAGATGAGATATTCTTTAAACAAATGCCTGTTTTGAAACACAATTTACCTATTGAAACTCTTGGAGATCCTCTTCCTCCCAAGAGTGATCCCGTGTTTGAGCTTAAACAATTACTTGATCCTTTCAAATATGCTTATCTCGATGAAAACAAGATATATCCTGTTATTATTAGTGCTAACCTTTCAGAGCATGAAGAAAAGAGGTTATTGAAAACTCTGAGGAAGCACCATGCCGCTATTGGATATACTCTTGATGATCTTAAGGGCATTAGTCCCATTCTATGTTAGCATAAATTAATATGGAACCTGATGCTAAACCAGTTGTTGATCCCCAGAGACGGTTAAATCCAAAGATGAAAGAAGTGGTAAGAAACAAAATATTAAAGCTTCTAGAAGTAGGTATAATTTATCCTATAGCTGATAGTACACGGGTAAGCCCTGTTCATTGTGTCCCTAAGAAGGGAGGTATTACTCTAGTCCCTAATGATAAAAATGAATTGATTCCACAAAGAATTATCACAGGTTATGGAATGGTAATTGATTTTAGAAAACTAAACAAAGCTACTAGTAAGGATCATTATCCTCTGCCTTTGATTGATCAAATGCTAGAAAGACTATCAAAACATACACATTTCTGTTTTCTAGATGGATACTCTAGTTTTTTCCCAAATACCTGTGTCACAAGAGGATCAAGAAAAAACTACTTTTGCATGCCCTTTTGGTACTTTTGCTTATAGACGTATGCCTTTTGGTTTATGTAATGCACCTGCTACCTTTCAAGGATGTATGACTGCTATATTCTCTGACTTCTGTGAAAATATTGTTGAGGTTTTCATGCATGATTTTTCCATTTATGGAACTTCTTTTGATGATTGTTTAAGCAACCTTGATCGAGTTTTGTAGAGATGTGAAGAAACTAATCTTGTCTTGAATTGGGAAAAGTGCCACTTTATGGTGAATGGAGGTATTTTCTTGGGGCATAAAATCTCCGAAAGAGGTTTTGAAGTTGATAAAGCTAAAGTTGATGCAATTGAAAAAATGGTGTGTCCTAAAGATATCAAAGGTATAAGAAGTTTCCTTGGTCATGTTGGTTTCTATAGGAGATTTATTAAAGACTTCTCTAAAATTTCTAGGCCTCTTACTAATATTTTGCAAAAAGATGTTTCATTTGTTTTTTATGATGATTGTTCAAAAGCTTTTGAAATACTTAAGAAAGCCTTAATCTCTGCACCTATTGTTCAAACACCTGATTGGAACCTACCCTTTCAAATTATGTGTGATGCTAGTGATTATCCTGTTGGTGCTGTTCTAGGACAAAGAGTTGATAAGAAATTAAATGTTGTCCATTATGCTAGCAAAATCCTAGACAATTCTCAAAGAAATTATGCTACCACTAAAAAAGAATTTTTAGAAGTTGTGTTCGCTTGTGAAAAATTCAGACCTTACATTGTTGATTCCAAAGTAATTGTTCACACTGATCATGCTGCTACTAAAAACCTTATGGAAAAGAAAGATGCTAAACCTAGACTTATTAGATGGGTTCTCTTGCTACAAGAATTTGATTTACATATTACTAATAGGAAGGGAGCTTTGAATCCCGTAGCAGACAACTTGTCTCGGTTAGAAAATATTCTTGATGACCCACTACCTATTGATGATAGCTTTCTTGATGAACAATTAGTTGTCATAAATGCTTCTCGTAGTACTCCTTGGTATGCTGATTATGCCAATCATATTGTTGCTAAATTAATACCACCTAGTTTCACATACCAATAATACGTCTCCAACGTATCTACTTTTCCAAACACTTTTGCCCTTGTTTTGGACTCTAACTTGCATGATTTGAATGAAACTAACCTGGACTGACGCTATTTTCAGCAGAATTGCCAGGGTGTTATTTTTGTGTAGAAACAAAAGTTCTCAGAATGACCTAAAAATCCACGGAGATCATTTTTGGAAAATATAAAAAATACTAGCGAAAGAATCAAGGCCAGGGGCCCACACCCTGTCCATGAGGGTGGGGGCGCGCCCCCTCCCCCTGGGCGCACCCCCTGCCTCATGGGTCCCCTGGAACTCCACCGACCTCAACTCCAACTCTATATATTCCCTTTCACGGAGAAAAAATCAAAGAGATATTTTCATCGCGTTTTACGATACGGAGCCGCCGCCAAGCCCTAATCTCTCTCGGGAGGGCTGATCTGGAGTCTGTTCAGGGCTCCGGAGAGGGGGATTCGTCGCTGTCGTCATCATCAACCATCCTCCATCGCCAATTTTATTATTCTCATTGTCGTGCGTGAGTAATTCCATCGTAGGTTTGCTGGACGGTGATGGGTTGGATGAGATTTACCATGTAATCAAGTTAGTTTTGTTAGGGTTTGATCCCTAGTATCCACTATGTTCTGAGATTGATGTTGCTATGACTTTGCTATGCTTAATGCTTGTCAGTAGGGCCCGAGTGCCATGATTTCAGATCTGAACCTATTATGTTTTCATGAATATATGTGAGTTCTTGATCCTATCTTGCAAGTCTATAGTCACCTATTATGTGTTATGATCCGACAACCCCTAAGTGACAATAATCGGGATACTTCTCGGTGATGCCGTAGTTTGAGGAGTTCATGTATTCACTATGTGTTAATGCTTTGGTCAGTTACTCTATTAAAAGGAGGCCTTAATGTCCCTTAGTTTCCATTAGGACCCCGCTGCCATGGGAGGGTAGGACAAAAGATGTCATGCAAGTTCTTTTCCATAAGCACGTATGACTATATTTGGAATACATGCCTACATTACATTGATGAACTGGAGCTAGTTCTGTGTCACCCTATGTTATAACTATTACATGAGGAATCGCATCCGACATAATTATCCATCACTGATCCAATGCCTACGAGCTTTTCACATATTGTGCTTTGCTTATTTACTTTTCCGTTGCTACTATTACAATTACTACAAAACGGCTATCATTACTTTCGCCACTGTTATCGTTACTATCATACTACTTTGCTACTAAATACTTTGTTGCAGGTACTAAGTTATCCAGGTGTGGTTGAATTGACAACTCAACTGCTAATACCTGAGAATATTCTTTGGCTCCCCTTGTGTTGAATCAATAAATTTGGGTTGAATACTCAACCCTCGAAAACTGTTGCGATCCCCTATACTTGTGGGTTATCAACCAACAAAACAAAAAGTTTTTCTATGATTTAAGAAATTACTTCTTGGATGACCCGCACCTTTATAAAGAAGGGGTAGATGGTGTTATTAGATTTTGTATGCCTGAGCATTAACAGGAACAAATCCTATGGAAGTGTCACTCTGAGGCTTACGGAGGACACCATGCCGGAGACAGAACTGCGCACGAGGTATTACAATCTGGTTTTTATTGGCCTGCTCTTTTTAGAGATGCTCGTAAGTTTGCCGTATCTTGTGTTAAATGTCAAAGAATTGGTAACATAAGTAGACGTCGGGAAATGCCTATGAATTATTCACTTGTTATTGAACCATTGGATGTTTGGGGATTTGATTATATGGGACCTTTTCCTTCCTCTAATGTGTATACTCATATTCTAGTTGTTGTTGATTACGTTACTAAGTGGGTAGAAGCTATTCCAACTAGTAGTGCTAATCACAACACTAAAATGCTTAAAGAGGTTATTTTCCCGAGGTTTGGAGTCCTTAGATATTTAATGACTAATGGTGGTTCACACGTTATTCATGGTGCTTTTCGTAAATTGCTTGCTAAATATGATGTTAACCATAGAATTGCATCACCTTATCATCCTTAGTCTAGTGGTCAAGTAGAATTAAGTAATAGAGAAATAAAATTGATCTTGCAAAAGATTGTTAATAGATCTAGGAAGAATTGGTCTAAGAAACTTGATGATGCATTATGGGCTTATAGAACTGCTTATAAAAATCCTATGGGTATGTCTCCATATTAAATGGTTTATGTAAAAGCATGTCACTTACCTCTTGAATTAGAACATAAAGCTTATTGGGAAATTAAAGAGCTCATCTATGATTTCAAACTTGCCAGTGAAAAGAGTTTATTTGACATTAGCTCACTTGATGAAAGGAGAACCAAGCCTATGAAAATGTGAAGCTGTTTAAAGAAAAGGTTAAAAGATGGCATGGCAAAAGAATACGAAAGCGAGAATATAATGTAGGTGACAATGTCTTGCTATACAATTCTCGTTTAAGATTTTCTGCAGGAAAACTTCTCTCTAAGTGGGAAGGACCGTACATTATCGAAGAAGTTTATCGTTCTGGTGCCAACAAGATCAACAACACCAAGGGCACTAATACAAAGGTGGTGAATTGGCAAATAATCAAACATTACATCTCAGGTATGCCTATAAATGTTAGAGACCAACATTATTCATACCATAACACGGGAGGAGTACATAAAGGAAACCTTCCAGAACGCTCCAGAACCCCGAAAAATGAATAGGTATGTGATATGGCAAGTAAACCGAGTTCAAAATTTTTCTAAAGGCAATTTTGCTCCATTTTAGTATATTTAAAAAATAGAAAAAAAAATTGTCCGAAAAGTGCACAAGTAGGCGACAAGCCTGGGGGGCGCCTCCCAAGCTTGTGGCCACCTCCCAAGCTTGTGGCCACCTTGTGTGCCCTCCGGACTCCATTTTCTCCCAGATTACTTGTTTTGCATGGTAAAAATTCATTATATAATCTCCTGAAGATTTTGACCACCGTATCACGGCAATATCCTCTGTTCTTGTTTCGAGCTATTTTCTGACAGATCTAGATCACCATGACGTCTCCAATTGCCTCCAAGGACAAGTTCTATGAGAAAGTCATCAACCCCTACCTTCTGGAGGTGATGAACCACCCTCAAGCCATTGAGATGCATGAGGGGGTGCTTCACATCCGGGATGTTCAAGGACCAAGGAGGACCGGAAGCGTGGAGGCCAGGATCGAAGTGGTGGTCTTCAAGTGCCAAGGGATGGTGGAATGCAAACTCAACACCAACCACACCATGATCACAGAATTCACTCGTGACCACAAGCTGGACAACAATAGTATTGGAGAGGCCATCTTCAAGCTTCATGATAAAACCGAGCATCTCCAAGCCTAGATCTATGACCTACAAAACCAAAACTGTGACTATGGATACAGATTTAAGAGGATGAGTTTGGCTGCAGATTTGAGGATTTTGGAGACTCATTCATCTTTTTACGATGGTGATCCTAGGCCATGGAAGACGGATGACAAGCTTCCCACATCATCAACTTCATCACCACCACCTCCGAAGAAGGAGACTTGAATACATGGGTATGGGCACTCCCTTTTGCTTGTGCCAAGCTTGGGGGACGTGCCCTGATATCGTACCACCATCACATCTTTATCTTTATCGTTTATCTTAGTTCGATCCTTTTGGTTAAAACGTGATCTAGTAGAATAGAAGTTTTAGTATGATCTAGTCTTTTAGTTTTTGCTTTATGATCTATCTATGTAATCAAGTGTGAGAGTTATATAATAAAGATTAGTTTTGAGTTGAGGGCTTTCTTCCTTGCTTTGATCTTTGAAAAGAAAATAATAATAAAATAAATAAAAGATTATATATTAATCTTATATACGGAGAGTGAAGACTTCACATATAAGAAGTATGATGCATGAAATTTGTTAAGGGTTGACAAACATAGTATTGGTCATTGTTGCAATTAATAGGAAGTAATGAAGAAAGAGAGGTTTCAAATATAAATACACTATCTTGAACATCTTTTGTGATTGTGAGCACTCATTAAAATATTATATGCTAATAAGTTGATGTTGGACAAGGAAGACAACATAATGTGTTATGTTCCCTTGTATCTGAGTAGAAGTTATATTGTCATGGATCCTCCAACATGTTGAGCTTGCTTCTCATCCTATGCTAGCCAAAAATTCCGCACTAAGTAGAGATACTACTTGTGCATCCAAAAATCTTTAACCCAGTATTGCCATGAGAGTCCACTATATCTACCTATGGATTGAGTAAGATCCTTCAAGTAAGTTGTCGTCGGTTCAAGCAATAAAAATTGCTCTCTAATATGTATTATCTTTTAGTGTGAGGGAAATAATCTTTATACAAACTTGTGATATGGAAGAAATAAAAGTGACGTACTACATAATAAAGTTCTCTATCACAAACGACAATATAAAGTGATGTTCCATTGCATTAAGATTTAGTGCATCCAACAAAAAGTGCATGACAACGCATGATTCCCTCTACCAAGGGCCTACCTTTTATCTTTCTTTCTACCTTTATGCAAGAGTCATGGTGATCTTCACCCTTCCTTTTATACTTTCTCTTTTTGGCAAGCACTATGTGTTGGGGAAAGATCCAGACATACATATCCACTTGGATGTAGGTGATCATAAAGTATTATTGTTGACATTACCATTGAGGTAAATGGTTGGGAGGTGAAACTATAAGCCCCTATCTTTCTATGTGTTTGATTGAAACTTTGATCTCATAAGTATCGCGTGAGTGTTAGAAATTATGGCAGACTTGGTTGAGTATGTGGACTTGCTACAAGAGCTCTTACATTGACTCTTTCCGATGTTGTGATAAATTGCAATTGCCTCAATGACTGAGATCATAGTTTGTTAGTTTTCAATAAAGTTTTTGAGTTCATACTTTACCTTGTGAATGAATTATCACTTTGGCATAAGAATTTACATGACAATATATTGTTGTTCTAAGGATGATCATGATGCCCTCATGTCCGTATTTTATTTTATCGTCGCCTCTATCTCTAAACATGTGGACATGATTATTGATTTCGGCTTTCACTTGAGGACAAGCAAGGTCTAAGCTTGGGGGATTGATATGTCCATTTTGCATCATGTTTTTATGTTGATATTTATTGCATTATGGACTATTATTTCACACTATGGTACAGTTCTTATGCCTTTTCTCTCTTATTTTACAAGGTTTTCATGAAGAGGGAGAATGCTGGCTGCTGGAATTCTGGATCGGAAAGGAGCAAATCTGAGATACCTCTTCTGCACAACTCCAAATGTCCTGAAACTTTATGGAGAATTGTTTTGGAATATATAAAAAATAGTGGGCGAAGAAACAATAGAAGGGGACCCACTAGGTGGCCACAAGCTTGGGGGTGCCCTACCCCCACGGCACGCTCCCTGAGCTTGTGGGCCCCCTAGCTATCCCCCAGGGTCCATCTTTGGCTATATGGAGGTTTTGACCTAGAAAAATCATAAGGAAGCTTTTGGGGTGAAGCGTCGCCATCTCGAGGCGGAACCTGAGCAAAAGCAATCTAGGGCTCCGACGAAGCTATTTTGCTGGGGAAACTTCCCTCCGGGAGGGGGAATTGAAGCCATCATCATCACCAATGATCCTCTCATCAAGGGAGGGTCAATCTTCATCAACATCTTCACCAGCACCATCTCCTCTCAAACCCTAGTTCATCTCTTGTATTCAATCTTTGCTTCAAAACCTCAGATTGGTACATGTGGGTTGCTAGTAGTGTTGATTACTCCTTGTAGTTGATGCTAGTTAGTTTATTTGGTGGAAGATCATATGTTCAGATCCTTAATGATATTTATTACCCCTCTGATCTTGAACATGAGCATGCTTTGTGAGTAGTTACATTTGTTCCTTAGGACATGGGAGAAGTCTTGTTATAAGTAGTCATGTGAATGTGGTATTCTTTGATATTTTGATGAGATGTATGTTGTCTTTCCTCTAGTGGTGTTATGTGAACATCGACTAAATGACACTTCACCATGATTTGGGCCTAGGGGAAGGCATTGGGAAGTAATAAGTAGATGACGAGTTGCTAGAGTGACAGAAGCTTAAACCCTAGTTTATGCGTTGCTTCGTAAGGGGCTGATTTGGATCCACATGTTTCATGCTATGGTTAGGTTTATCTTAATTCTTCTTTCGTAGTTGCGGATGCTTGCGAGAGGGGTTAATCATAAGTGGGATGCTTTTCCAAGTAAGGAGAAAACCCAAGCACCGGTCCACCCACATATCAAATTATCAAAGTAACGAACGCGAATCATATGAGCATGATGAAAACTAGCTTGACAATAATTCCCATGTGTCCTCGGGAGCACTTTGCTTTATATAAGAGTTCGTCCAGGCTTATCCTTTGCTAAAAAAGGATTGGGACACCTTTTTGCACCTTTTTTACACTTGTTACTTGTTACCCGTTACAAATTATCTTACTACCAAACTATCAATTACCGATAATTTCAGTGCCTGTAGAGAATACCGTGCTGAAAACCGCTTGTCATTTCCTTCTGCTGCTTGTTGGGTTCGACACATCGAAAGGACTACAATTGATCCCCTATACTTGTGGGTCATCAATGGTTGTAATTCATTCTCATTCCTTGCATGCGACCTAAACATGCATCCAAGGATACATGTATGGTTTTTCCAGCCATTTTGTGCACTAGAGCATGTGTTTGTAGTTCAATTTTAAATTATGCGCATTAAATTAATGCTTAGAAAATTCAATTATAATGTATAAATAAGGCCAAATGAAGCCTGAATATTTAAAGTAGTTCTGGTTAACCGTCTGGCACCATGGGTAAGCACTGTGCGCACGCGTCGTGATAGCTCGCGCTTCCTTATTTCCTAAGTTTTCCATATTAATGGTGTTATATATCCAAACACGCTATAGTTCCCGCCACTCCCCAATCGGTTTCTGGCCACTCCTCCCGTCGGTTTCCCGCCTCTTCTCCCTTCGATTTCTTGCTGCCAGTGGCAATGGGCATAGAAGGCTAGGCAGCGACACACCGACCATACGGTAGTATACCATTCCAAGCATGCCAATCCGGTGAAGCGCCACCGTTGTCATCAACCTCCTCGACGAAGAGAACGAGCTGGAGCAGGGCGGAGAGCAAGAACGTCCACGCACCGCTGAGCGTGACGGTATCTATGCACCCTAGTGCTTGAGTAGGCCAATGTCTACACATGTGTTCGTTGCCCCCCATGGAGCGGTGCAGAGATAGAGTGTCAAAGTGTTGTCGCGCAAGAGCAGGAGAACACCGTCGTGCATCAACTGTGGTTTTCCGCAATTAACTAGGCAACTATCTTTTTCATAATTAATGAAAAGGCAAAGCTTTTGCTTCTTCCGGCTAGTTTTAGGTTAAAAAAATGATGTAAGTTTGAATGGAAGTGGTCCAGTGTGTAAAGATTGCACACAGTTTCTAAAAGCACAAACGTGTATGATAGTAGGGAGTAGGACCCACATGGTGACCAGCGTGAAACGCCTTAAAGGCGAGGAGGCAACTCTTATCAGCAAGGGGCGGCTTCCCATCCACTAGCCGAGTCGAATAGAACGCAAAAGTTAAGCATGCTAGGGCTGGAGGAGTCTAAGGATGCGTGACCGGGTGGGAAGTTGCATATCTCAAGCTTCATTTAAGCATCATGATACGGTCATTACAGATATTTATCATCTAAATGTGTTTGTGGTGACCTGTCATGTCGATTATATAACCTTGAGATCCTTGTTTTGGTAATTTGTAGAATGATTTTTTTTGTTTTTTCTTGTTTTCAAAAATCATAGAAAGATCGAGATTTGTGGGCCCACACAATCTATCCCTTTGACGGGTTTGACAATGGCAGGTTCCTCATCTAACCCTTTGACCCAACGTACGAGAAGGGGATTGACCATGACAATTTCCTCTTGCTCTGTGTGCCATGTTAGACCAAATTAAGTTTGAGCACATGCATTGGGGAACTGGCATTGTACGTCTTGAACCTGGCTTGGGAGTACGGTGTTCTGTTTGTGATGTAGTTGGTGCCCCATCGAAGTTGTGCATTGGGGATTTGAACACATCACACACCACCCATACATATTTTTGGGCCACATGTAGGGTATATGCATATCTATGGGCTCCCTGGGGTCTATATATATATCATCCATTTGACCGATAACGAGGGGATTTTGCCATGAATGGATTCCTCCTAGTTCGGGTTAGGGTGGGTCACGGTGACATGTTCAAGCAAAGTTCAAGCTCATGCGTTCACAGGATTCCCTCCCACACGCTTGAATTGGTGGGTTGGACCGACACCCTACGTATGTCGTCCTTATTTACCTAGATTTCATGGGGGTTGTCTGTATTGAGAGGTAGGCACCACATCAAAATTGTACATTATTTGGTATTTGAAACACATCACCCCTTCCAACATACATCATTTTGGGGCGCATGCAGGTGGTGCTGGTTTTGTGGCCCTTCTCATGCAGTTTTTCATGATGGTCCAATCTATTGGTGCAAGCGGTGTATTCTATCCCTTTTTTATTGACAACAACAATGGTCGTTTGACCAAGCGATAGATTCACTGGTAGGTCATGGCGGCGTGCATGTATGACCAAAGTATGAGTACGTGCATGCGTCCCGCCGACACAAAGTGGGGGTGGGGCAAGCACCCTAGCTACGACCTTAGCCTGTCCTTATAGATATATCCAAGGGGGACTTTCTGGTTTGCGAGGCAGGTGCCACCAAATTTGTGCATTATGTATTTAAACTTAACAGCCTTTATTCCTACATATATTTGGCCGCTTCCAGGTGGTTGTTGTCTTCTGGACCCTCTCACCTGATCTTCGATGACGCGCCCACCTGTGGACCTGTGCGGTCAAAGTTGGGCATTGGGAATTTGAACAACACACACCACCCTTTTCATTCATATATATTTGGTCCACATGCTAGTGTAGTTGACTTCTGACCCTCTCTCACATTTTTTTGCTGCCAAATGGAGCTATATATGAAGACTCGAATTACGCGCAGTGGACACGGGTGCACTGGCAAAACCGTGTGCGATGTTCGTGCCATGTCAAATCACCACGGCTTCGCCAACGCGAGCAAGGGTGGAGTGATACGTCTCCAACGTATCTATAATTGTTTATTGTTCCATGCTATCATATTATCAACCTTGAATGTTTTATATGCATTATTGTACTATTTTATATCATTGTTTGGGACTAACTTATTAACCTAGTGCCCAGTGCCAGTTGTTGTTGTTTCCCTTGTTTTTGTCTTTACAAAAAATCAATACAAACGGAGTCCAAATGGAACGAAACTTTTTGATTATTTTTCTTGGACCACAAGACACCCTAGAAGCTTCGAGAGGAGGCCAGAAGGGGCACGAGATGGCCACAAGCTCAAGGCCCCCCCAAGCTTGTGGGCCCCTCGTGGCTCCTCTAACCCTAATTCTTCTTCTATAAATACCCAAATATTCCCCGTAGACCAGAGGGCACACCAAAAATACTTTTTCACCACTGCAAGTTTCTATCTTCATGAGATCCCATCTAGGTACCTTTTTCGGTACTCTACCGGATGGGGATTCGATCACGGAGGGCCTCTACATCAACCTTGCTGCCCTTCCGATGATGTGTGAGTAGTTTACCATAGACCTATAGGTCCATAGCTACTAGCTAGATGGATTATTCTCTCTCTTTGATCTTCAATACAATGTTCTCCTCGATGTTCTTGGAGACTTGATGTAATCTTCTTTTGTGGTGTGTTTGTTGAGATCTGATGAAATGTGGGTTTATGATCATATTATCTATGAATATTATTTGAGTCTTCTTTGAACTCTTTTATGCATGATTTATATAGCTTTGTATTTCTCTCTGATCTATTGATTTAGTTTGGCCAACTAGATTGATTTTTCTTGCAATGGGAGAGGTGCTTTGTAATGGGTTCAATCTTGCGGTTCTCAATCCCAGTGACAGAAGGGGGCATGACATGTATTTGTATTGTTGCCATTAAGGATAAAAAGATGGGGTTTCTTCATATTGATTGGATCTATCCCTCTACATCATGTCATCTTGCTTAAGGCATTACTCCATTCTTGTTAACTTAATACACTAGATGCATGCTAGATAGCAGTCGATGTGTGGAGTAATAGTAGTAGATGCAGGCAGGAGTCGGTCTACCTGTCTCAGATGTGATGCCTATATACATGATCATTGCCTTGGATATCATCATAACTATGCGCTTTTCTATCAATTGCTCAACAGTAATTTGTTTACCCACCATATGCTTCCTTTCAAGAGAGAAGCCTCTAGTGAAAACTATGGCCCCCGGTTATATCTTTTACCATATCATTTTAATCTATAAAATCAAAAACACAAAAATACCTTGCTGCAATTTATTTACTTTTACTTTATTTTGCATGTTTACTTATCTTTTATCTCTATCACTATCAGATCTCATCCTTGCAAGTAACCGTGAAAGGATTGTCAACCCCTTTATCGCATTGGGTGCAAGTATTTGTTTGTTTGTGCAGGTGCAAATATTGGGGACTTGTGTGTTCCTCCTACTGGATTGATACCTTGGTTCTTAACTGAGGGAAATACTTATCTCTACTTTGCTGCATCACCCTTTCCTCTTCAAGGGAAAACCCAACGCAAGCTCAAGAAGTAGCAGGAAGAATTTCTGGCGTCGTTGTCGGGGAGTATGTACATCAAGCCCACCAAGTACCTAGCATAAACTCTTATCTCTTGCATTTACATTTTTTGCCATATGCCTCTCATTTTCATTCCCCCCCCCCCACACACACACATCTAAAACGTTTTCAGAAAAATACAAAGATATGTTCCTTTTTATTTGCTTTCTTTTCATTTTCCCTTATATCTTACTTGGTTTGTTTGCTCGTTCGCTTGGCATAATTGTATGTTTTTTCCAAATCAGAAGCAAAAAGTTTATGGATCCTCATCCACTTGCTAATCTTTTTAAAATATCCAACTATGATGAACCAATTGCTAGTGAGTTGAGTGCATGTAAGATCGAAAGTATGTCTAGAGGGGGGTGATTAGACTACTTGACCAAATAAAAACTTAACCTTTTCCCAATTTTAGTTCTTGGCAGATTTTAGCAACTTAGCATAAGTCAAGCAATCTCAATACAATTCAAGCAAGCATGCAAAGAGAATATGGGCAGCGGAAAGTAAAGCATGCAACTTGCAAGAAAGTAAATGGGGAGAGTTTGGAGGGAGCAAACGCAATGTTGACACGGAGATTTTTGGCGTGGTTCTGATAGGTGGTGCTATCGTACATCCATGTTGATGGAGACTTCAACCCAAGGAGGGTAACGGCTGTGGGAGTCCACGGAAGCCTCCACCCACGAAGGGTCCACTAAGAAGCAACCTTGTCTATCCATCATGGCCATCGCCCACGAAGGACTTGCCTCACTAGGGTAGATCTTCACAAAGTAGGCGATCTCCTTGCCCTTACAAACTCCTTGGTTCAACTCCACAATCTTGACGGAGGCTCCCAAGTGACACCTAACCAATCTAGGAGACACCACTCTCCAAAAGGTAATAGATGGTGTGTTGTTGATGAACTCCTTGCTCTTGTGCTTCAAATGATAGTCTCCCCAACACTCAACTCTCTCACACATATTTGGCTATGGTGGAAAGATGATTTGAGTGGAAAGCAACTTGGGGAAGGCTAGATATCAAGATTCATATGGTAGTATTGGAATATCTTGGTCTCGACACATGAGTAGGTGGTTCTCTCTCAGAAGATGAGTAGTGGAAGTGTAGGTATGTTCTGATGGCTCTCTCCACGAATGAAGAGTGGGTGGAGGGGTATATATAGCCTCCACACAAAATCTAACCATTACACACAGATTCCCAAACTCGGTGGGACCGAATCAGCAAACTCGGTCAGACCGATCCAGGTAAAAATGTGAACATTAGGATTTTCAGCGGGACCGATATAGTCACCTCGGTGGGACCGATATGCTAGGGTTAGGGCATAACGTAATCTCGGTGTGACCGATCGTGTAAACTCGGTGGGACCGATTTCAGCAATAGGTACACAGCGGTTTGGTCAGGCAAACTCGATGGGACCGATTCGCTCACTTCGGTGGGACCAAAGTGTTACGAAAAGGAAACAGGGCGTTTGCAATGCAGACTCGGTGCAACCGATTTGCTCATTTCGGTGAGACCGAAATGTTACAAAAAGGAAACAAAGAGTTTGCAATCCCATCTCGGTGAGACTGAAGTAACTAGGGTTTGTGGCAGTGGCTATGTCAAATGAAACTCGATGGCGCTGGATAGATCAAATCGGTGGGGCCGAATTTGACTATAGGTTTAGGACATATGTGGAACTGAGAAAATGGTTGACGGTTTTGGAGCATATCACTAAGCATTTTGAGCAAGTAAACCATTAAGCAACACCTCATCCCCTTTTAATAGCATTGGCTTTCCTATGGACTCAATGTGATCTTGGATCACTAAAATGAAAATGTAGAGTCTTGAGCTTGTTGCCAATATATGTCTTTTGTATTTTGAGGGGTCCACATCTCTAGTTCATGCCATACCAATCATTGAACTTTCTGAAATGATTATCTTGAAAGATCATTAGTTCAATGAACTATATGTTGTTAAGAATTACCAAAACCACCCAGGGATTAGTTGCACTTTCAATCTCCCCCTTTTTGGTAATTGATGACAACATATAGATCAAAGCTTCGACAAATGATAATAAGAATGAAGTACATTGTCGCTTTGAGAAGTATGTGATAGGCAAGAGCTCCCCCTAAATTTGTGCATTGTTTTAAAATTTGCTTTGGACTGCAAATGCACAATCTGTTAGGATCATGGGTTACTCTTCCATGTCACATACATCTTGGTGGAGTGCTCAAAATTATAATAAATAAGAAAAAGCACTCATCACCAAGGCAAAGTGAATGATCATACAAGAGATAGATAATGTCATCATTCAAGCATAAGCATAAAGTGTGATATGATCAAGCACATGATCATACAAAGTATCTCACACACATAGACATAATGTATCTCACAAGCAAACAAAGCAAACAAAGCAAATAAGTAGCAAAAAGGGACAAATCTCTCTCTCTCTCTGAAGCCTATGATATATACACTTTCTCCCCCTTTGGCAACAAGTTACCAAAAAGCTCGAAAATGTATAGTGCTATGTGTCTCTCTAGGCTTGATCTTCGGAAGGAGGTGTTGAGATGACTCCAAGGATGAATGCGTTTGCAGATGATGTTGGAGCTGGAGGGGTTGCCACTGGAGGGGCAACAGGAGCTATGGGAGTTGTGCCTGCAGGTGCTGAAGTTGTTGCTCTTGTGTTTGTCACTGGCTCTACTACAGACCTCTGTGCCCTAGGCACTCTATGGAGCACCTGTGTAGTAGCTTTGCCCTTCCTGTCCAGTGCTTCTTCCTGGAGTTCTTCAACAGATGTGTATCTCAATCACTTTCAAGTCCAAATCATAGAATTTTGTCTCAATGATCCTCTCCAAGCTCTCCTGGTTCTGAGTAAGGGTAGCTAGTCCTTTCTCAATCCTCAAGGTTGCTTGAATCAAAAATCCAAACTGGTCTTGCTTTGACTTGAGAAAGACTTCTGAAGCTTCTGCTGCACTTGGCATCTTTGCTGCTTTTTCTGCTCAGGCTTTCTCCTTCTTCTCATGAGCTGCAATTGAAGAGGGATCTTCAGCATCCATGACAACTGTGTTGTCCTCAAAGTCAGGTAACAAAGGAAGATGTTCTTTGTCCAAAAGATACACTCCTTGCTTCATCTTGGAATTGATTAGCTCTTGGATGTGTGGAGCATATCCACAAGATTTGTTATGGTCAGCTGTTGTCCTTTTGATTGTCTCAACAATCAAGCTCATGACCTTGAACTTCTGTGGCACAACATCAAACAACTACAGCAAGTTGATGGAATGGCCTCTGATCATCCTGTGATCTCCAGATTTGGGCAACAGAGTGTGACTCAAGATGGTGTTTATGGTGGCCAAACCAGACAACAAGTAGTAGACTGACCCAAACTTATGTGTCTCCAAGGCCTTATCTGGAATCTCCTTATACATATTGGCCATGGTGTTATGATCTTTATTCTTCTCAGCATACACATCTATGTCATTTTCTTCTTCTTCTTCAGGGGCATTTATGAGCCTGGCCCACTCATCAACTGTAGATTGGTGCCTCTGACCTTCTGTCATCCACACAATCCTTCCATCTGGATAGAAGTGAGCTGTTGAATAGAATTGCATAATGAGCTCATCATTCCATTTGGTGAGCTTCTAGCCAACAAACTCATCAACACCATTTGCTTTGAAGCTTTCATGCACACCTGGGAAATGATCACCATTTGCATCATTGTATTTCCAGTCCACCCATCTCATATCACTAACTATGGGTTACTTGTCCAGCAACACTGTCTCAGAAAAATCCGGTTGCTCTTTGGTGTGGAACCTATAGTCCATTGTAGTCCTCCTCCTCACAGCATATGGATCTGCTTGTCTTCATTTTCTGAGACCAGCATCCTTTCTTTCCTTCATGTTTTCAGCAACTGGGTGACTATTATTGTGGTCTGGAATCTTGGGTTTGAGCTTCCTAAGCACTTGGGCTTCAGCTTCTTCTGCAGCTTCAGGCACTTGGGCCTTGTTCTTCTCCGTTGCAGGTATGTTCCTGGTGCTTCTCTTTGGATATTGAGCTGGAGCTTTGGGGGCTGTCTTGGGCTTTGAAGGAGCCACCCCAGACTTGATGGCATCCCCCATCAGCTTCTATGCCTTAGCAGGAGGTGCTTGACTAGCAACCTCTCCTTCCTGTTCCTCCTCACTTGCAGAATCCTTCCTCATAGATGGATTTCCAATCACTCTAGATGTAGTTTTTCTGACACTCTTCTTCCCTTGTTCACCTGATCTTGGCTCAAGTGTGAAAACCGTAGTTTCCTA
This sequence comes from Triticum aestivum, assembly GCF_018294505.1. Classification (NCBI taxonomy): domain Eukaryota; kingdom Viridiplantae; phylum Streptophyta; class Magnoliopsida; order Poales; family Poaceae; genus Triticum; species Triticum aestivum. Next base: position 255,439,241 of record NC_057801.1, on the reverse strand, counting down.
AGTGGAGGTTCTGGCCTTCGACATAGGAACTCTCTTGGCAGGTGCCTTCTTGTGCATACCAAGTTTTGTTGCAGCAGCAGTTCCATATTCATTTTTCAGCACTTTCTTCTTGGATCTTACTTCCTCCTCAGCAGCCACATAGTCCTCATCCTATGAATATGAGGTTCTCTTCTTCCTTGTCCTTGTAGCTGCCTTGGGAAAATTGCTTGGAGTGCTCCTGCTGCCATCATCAGAGTTGCTAGAGGGGCTAGTGCCCTCACTCATGTTCACTTGCTCTTCTGATTTGTTCTGGCTATCACTCTGGTCAGACATTCTGGCAAAGAAAACTAACAGCAGACCCTATGAATAGATGTAGATGAGATATAGTAGATGAGCATCACAAAGTGCAAAGTTTTTGCAAAAATAATGAGTCAAAACCTTAGTTTTAGTTTTCTGCAGGAAGCATCTCGGAGCTACCGATTTGTAAAACTCGGTGACACAAAAGCAACTTTGGAGTCTAAACATGTGGAATCGGTCAGACCGAGACACAGTTCGGTGACTCCGAGTTTGCTAGGGTTTCACAAAGTCCTGGTATCAGTCACACCGATTTGCAACTTTTGGTCAGACCGAAAATCACTTGTGCTTTGGCCTAAGCCAAATCGGTGGAACCAATTCCTACAACTCGGTCGGTCCGAGATGAGTCCAGTGGAAACCTAACCCTAAATTTTCAATTCAAATCTAGTCTAATGGAGGTTCTCTATGGATGGATCGATCTCATACGTGGTAAAGAACATGGCATTGACCTTGTGCTCAGAATCGGAGGTAAAAAGAATGCACAAGGGGTCGAACTCATACCCTAGTTCGGCGGTGAGTTCACTACGGCGCAACGGCGGCACTGAAATCCATTGACGGCGGCGGAGACCAGCGGCGGGAGGGTGCTGGCGACGAGGTGATGATCCGGAGACCCGAGAGGCAGAGAAGGACACGCGCGGGCGAAGAGGTTTTGAAGTGATTTCCAAAATCTGGCCCGTCAGTATATATATCCTGACACTGTCGGTGTGACCGAGTGGAACAACTCGGTGGCACCGAGATGCAGAATTGCAAGTGGTTACTGCAACTCGGTGAGACCGAAGTGTTCTAATCGGTTGCACCGAGATTGAAAACTTGATCAACCCAGTGAACTTAGTGTGACCGAAATGGACTAGTCGGTCAGACCGAAATACAGAGGGAGGTTTTGGAAGTTTTAAGTCTATGACAAAAGGGACTCCGAGTGCTCCTCACATAGAGGGTTTTAATTTGACTTAGATCAAACTTTGTGATGTAGCATGAATAGAGTTTGAGAAGAGAAAAGCATAAATAGCTAGAGGGAGTTCTTAGGCATTCTTGTCCATCCATTTGGCAAAAACAAGAAACTCCAAACAATCAAAGCAACAAATGGATGTCCTCGAATGAGAAAAGTATGCAACCAACATGCTCACATAATAAAATAGCAAATGAAATATGTGGCAAAGCATGCACAATCACTCTAGCATCTATCAAGCAATTGGCGATGACTAGGTCATCTATATATGAGTATATTGACTTAGGAGTCAAATGAGAACATTTGATCATAGGTCATACTCATCGTTTAAGCACAAGTGGGGTTACCACTTTTACATAAAGCATTGTTGTGTTCACACCATTAGAGTTGCTTTAGCTCAATTCTTAGAGTAAAGCTCCCCCTAGATGTGATATCCCCCCTAAGAGGGATCAACTAACCTTGGGTTTTGTCGATGATGACTTCATGTAGATATCGAAGATGTGGATGCTCATTGTTGATGTAGATCATTTGAAGCAATCCATTGGAGTGAGTTGCACTTTCAATACCTACATGGGTTAGTCCCACAAGGAACAAACAAGGATATCCATAGACATAGAGTGAAGCACACACATGATGATGTCCATGAAAGCATTAGGTTACCTTGTCCCTTGTCTTACCAACAAGAGGGTTTGTGACTCCTTGAACTAGTGCAAGATGTGGAAGTTGTTTGCACTTGTCCTTGCCAAAATAAATATGAGTGAAGTATGTTGGCGGAGTCACCCTCAAGAACTCTCTAGTTCTTCTTCTTCGGGATCCACATCATCTTGATGGGAATCCTTGGAGTTGTAGATGTACTTGATGAAGTAGAACTTGATGTAGTCTTGGGAACCCACTTGACCAAGGCCTTCGGAGCATCTTCAAATGCATCAATCTCTTCTTGAAGCTTGTCCTTGCCTTTTAGCTTGTGGTCTTGTGGTGGAAGATCATCTTGAGCTTGTGTCCCCTTGAAGGAAGTAGGGTCATACTTCTCTTGTTGAGGAACAAACTTCGTCTTGGGGTATTGATCTTCTTCCCACTCAACTCCATTGGCATTGAACTTTCATTCAAAACCAACACCTTGATTCTTCCGGTGCCTTCCTTGCTTGCGTACAATTTCCTCAAATTGCTTACTTCCGGCAAGGCTTTTGTAAACACCTTTCTCTATAATTCCCTTCAATAAGCTATTTTCTTGCTCAAGTGTAACTTGGCTAAGAGAATCATTAGTGGAATCAAGAGAACTACTAGAAGCAACAATATTGGATTTAGCATGATTATTGTTACTACTAGAAGAAGAATCTTTCTTGTTCTTGTTGCTAGATTTTACTTGTGGCATGTAAGTAGACAAGAGTAAATGCTTGGCAATGTAAGAAGAACTTTTCTTCTGAAGATCATCATTCATGGCCTTTAAGAACCCATGCTCTTGCTCAAGATTGAGCTTTACGAAGTGTAACTTCTCATGAGTTTTTAAAAGTTCTCGATGATCTTCTAAAGTAGTTTCATGAGCTAACTTAAGAGTGTTTAGTTCTTTAGTTAGACGCTCAATCTCCTTCTTATCATTGTCATTCGTTTTATCTTGATTATCATGATTAATTGACGTTTCATCATAGTATTCATCACTAGAGTTGTCAACAAGTAAATCATCATCACCTAGCAAGTCATCTTCATCACTATTGAAATCAACATACTCGGGGTGTGTTACCTTGAGGCTTTTAGACATGAAGCATCTCCCAAATCTTTCATTTGGTAAATCAAATATGTCATAGGAGTTGGTTGACACAAGTGCTAGACCGGCAACACCTTCATCTTGAGTATATTCGGAGTCGGAGTGATAACTTCTCTCGGAGTGGTGGTCGGAGTCGGAGCCGGATACCCATTCACCAACATGAGCTTGATGTCTTCGTTTTGTGTAGCTCCTTGATGACTTGTCCTTCCTTTCCAAATCCTTGCTTCTTCGAGAGGTTCTTCATTCATAGCGATCATCTCTACTCCTTCTCTCTCTTGGAGGTGATTCTTCCCTTTTGCTTCTTCTTTTAGGTGAGTCTTCTCTTCTTTTGTAGGGAGTCGTACACTCATTGGAGTAGTGTCCGGGTCTTCCACAATTGTAGCAGTTTCGCTCACGACTAGAAGATCTTTTGTCATTGTAGGACCTTGACTTGGAACTTCTTTCCTTGCTTCTACTCTTGTAGAATTTGTTGAAGTTCTTCATCATTAAGCTCAATTCTTCATTGAAGGCTTGTTTCTCATTTGATGATGTAGGATCATCACATGAGGCTTTGTAAGCACCACTAGACTTGTTGTGAAGCTCTTCTTTGTCCTTGAGTGACATCTCATGAGCAACAATTCTTCCAATGACTTCGGTTGGCTTGAGATCTTTGTAATTTGGTATCATTTGGATCAATGTGCACACGGTATCATATTTTCCATCCAAGGCTCTCAAGATCTTCTTGATAATGAATTTGTCGGTCATCTCTTCACTTCCTAAGCCGGCAATCTCATTTGGGATGAGAGCAAGCCTAGAGTACATTTCGGCGACACCTTCACCATCCTTCATTTTGAACTTTTCAAGTTGACTTTGGAGCACATCCAACTTGGATTCCTTGACGGAGTCGGTACCTTCGTGCATATCAATCAAAGTATCCCAAATTTCCTTTGCATTCTCAAGATGGCTGATTTTGTTGCATTCTTCGGGGCACAATCCGTTGAGGAGGATATCGCAAGCCTGAGCATTGTATTGCAACATCTTCAATTTTTTCGCGGTAGCTTCACGGTTTGGTTATATCCCATCAAAGAATTCACCTAACAAGCCAATACACACAATATCCCAAACGGTGGGGTTATGTCCAAGAATATGCATTTTCATCTTATGTTTCCAACTAGCAAAATTAATACCATCAAAGTAAGGACCTCTACGGTGGTAATTTCCCTCGCTATACACCATACTCTCCTAGGTTGTGAAACCAAGGCTATGATCACCAAAGCTATGGAAATCAAGGCAAATGGAGACCAAAGCTCTGATACCACTTGTAGGATCGAAAGTATGTCTAGAGGGGGGTGATTAGACTACTTAACCAAATAAAAACTTGACATTTTCCCAATTTTAGTTCTTGGCAGATTTTAGCAACTTAGCACAAGTCAAGCAATCTCAATACAATTCAAGAAAGCATGCAAAGAGTATATGGGTAGCAAAAGTAAAGCATGCAACTTGCAAGAAAGTAAATGGGGGGGGGTGTTTGGAGGGAGCAAAGGCAATGTTGACACGGAGATTTTTAACATGCTTCTGATCGATGGTGCTATCGTACATCCATGTTGATGGAGACTTCAACCCATGGAGGGTAACGACTGCGAGAGTCCACGGAGGGCTCCACCCATGAAGGGTCCACGAAGAAGCAACCTTGTCTATCCCATCATGGCCATCGCCCACGAAGTACTTGCCTCACTAGGGTATATCTTCACGAAGTAGGCGATCTCCTTGCCCTTACAAACTCCTTGGTTCAACTCCACAATCTTGACGGAGGCTCCCTAGTGACACCTAACCAATCTAGGAGACACCACTCTCCAAAAGGTAATAGATGGTGTGTTGTTGATGAACTCCTTGCTCTTGTGCTTCAAATGATAGTCTCCCCAACACTCAACTCTCTCACACAGATTTGGCTATGGTGGAAAGATGATTTGAGTGGAAAGCAACTTGGGGAAGGCTAGAGATCAAGATTCATATGGTAGGATTGGAATATCTTGGTCTCAACACATGAGTAGGTGGTTCTCTCTCAAAAGATGAGTAGTGGAAGTGTAGGTATGTTCTGATGGCTCTCTCCACGAATGAAGAGTGGGTGGAGGGGTATATATAGCCTCCACACAAAATCTAACCGTTACACAAAGATTCCCAAACTTGGTGGGACCAAATCAGCAAACTCAGTCAGACTGATCCAGGTAAAAATGTGAACGTTAGGATTTTCGGTGGGACCGATATAGTCATCTCGGTGGGACCGATATGCTAGGGTTAGGACATAAAGTAATCTCGGTGTGACCGATCATATAAACTCGGTAGGACCGATTTTCAGCAATAGGTACACAGAGGGTTGGTCAGGTAAACTCGGTGGGACCGATTCGCTCACTTCGGTGGGACCGAAGTGTTACGAAAAGGAAACAGGGAGTTTGCAATGCAGACTCGGTGGGACCAATTTGCTCATTTCGGTGAGAGCGAAATGTTACAAAAAGGAAATAGAGAGTTTGCAATCCCATCTCGGTGAGACCGAGATCCCTATCGGTGGGACTGAAGTAACTAGGGTTTGTGGCAGTGGCTATGTCAAATGAAACTCGGTGGCACCGGATAGATCAAATCGGTGCGGCCGAATTTGACTTTAGGTTTAGGACATATGTGGAACTGAGAAAATGGTTGAGGGTGAGCATATCACTAAGCATTTTGAGCAAGTAAGCCATTAAGCAACACCTTATCCCCTTTTAATATTATTGGCTTTCATATGGACTCAATGTGATCTTGGAAATCTAAAATGAAAATGTAGAGTCTTGAGCTTGTTGCCAATATATGTCCTTTGCATTTTGAGGGGTCCACATCTCTAGTCCATGCCATGCCAATCATTGAACTTTCTGAAATGACTATCTTGAAAGATCATTAGTTCAATGAACTATATGTTGTTAAGAATTACCAAAACCACCCAGGGATTAGTTGCACTTTCAGTGCACTAGATTATCTTTATGAAGTTGAGTTCAAGGGATTGACGACCCTCTTCCCCATGTTGGGTGCAAATATTTGCTTTTGTGTGTGAAGGTGGTGTTCACGAGGCTTTGCATGATTCTCCTACTGGATTGATACCTTGGTTCTCACTGAGGGAAATACTTATATCTACTATGTTGCATCTCATCTCCTCTTTGGGGAAAATCCTAGCGCATCTCACAAGTAGCAATGGGTGCTCGTTCTCCTCCCTCTGTCCTACTAAAAAGTTTTTCTAAAACAAGAAGATAATGTTAGCTTCGAGTGACAGAGCGATAGATGGTGTTCCATGTGGTCATTAAGCGGTCACATTGCTGGTCTTTTGGTCTATCACCCGAATCACCCATTAGTATAGGAGGAACAACGGTGTTCTGTACGATCGCAAGACCGATCGTACGGCTGAGGAAAACAAAGGAAAAATTTACAGAAAACCAAAACGAAAATTGTAAGTGTGATAATTAAGAGTTTTCAGTAGGACCAGCGTGAGTTTCCACACCTTTTCTAACCCTTGCTCTTGATATGCATCTTCGTGCCCAGTTTCTTCTCTCTTCAGGGACGAAGCGATGAAGACGTCTTTTGGAGTTTAATGGGGTGCAAAGAATTAGTATAATCAAATAAATCGACATCACTTTCTTCTCTTACCCTCAGTTTAAGGAATGGTTCTTCTAATCAAATGAGTGGAGGCTCAGTATCCCCGAAGGTACAGGTGGTATCCCTATCCAAGGCTACCACCATTCCAAATGGGATACATATTGCCGTTCCTTCGTACTCATGCTCTTCCTCTAGTAGGGAGACGTTCGTCAAGACTTCATTTATCTCCTTCCGATCTAGTATCTTGCTATCAAATTCCTGTAAAAGAAGAGACCACCTCATCCACCAAGGTTTTCATCCTTAATATCGAGGAATTCCTTTATCGCTTGACGATCCGTGTAGAATATGACATTGGTGTCAGTGATGTAAGGCCCAGACTTTTCACAAGCAAAAAATATTGCATATAACTCTATATCATTCTTAGCATAATTTCTTCGAGCTTCCATAAGAGTGTGACTAGCATAGTAGATAATATAAAAAATTGTTACCTTCTTGTTGACCCAGCACCGCATTGTCGTCAGTTTCACACACTACTTCAAAAGGTATGTCCTAATTTGGAGGTATAATAACAGCTGCATTAAGTAGAGCGTGTTTGAGCCTTTCAAAAGAGACATTGCATTCATTGTTGAACACGAACAAAACACTTTTCTGCAAAAGGTTAGTTAGGGGCTTCGAAATACTAGAAAAGTTTTTAATGAAGCATCTATAGAAGCCGACATGCCCAAGAAAACTCTGTATCCCTCTTATGTCTCCAGGAAAAGGGAGCTTCAATATGGTATTTATTTTTGCTTTATCCACCACAATACCTTCTCCAATATTTTATGCCCTAGGACCATACCTTCATTGACCATGAAATGGCACTTGTCCCAATTTAAGACGAGATTGGTATCCTCACATCTCTGCAAAACTTTATCAAGATTGTAAAGGCAATCATCAAAAGAAGTACCATGGACAGAAAAATCATCCATGGAAACTTCCATGACCTCTTCAACAAAATCAGCAAAGATAGCATTCACACATCTTTAAAAGGTAGCAGGTGTGTTACATAAGTCAAACAACATTCAACGGTAAGAGTACATACCGAAGGGGAAAGTGGAAGTAGTTTTATCTTGATCCTCAGGATGCACCGCTATCTGCTAAAATCCCGAGTATCTGTCCAAATAGCAAAAGTGAGTATTGTTTTCTAGCCTTTGCAGCATTTGATCAATAAATGGTTGAGGATAATGATCCTTGTGTGTCTCCTTATTTTGTATCCTAAAATCAATGCACACTCTATACCCAACTATTGTTCTATTGGGGATTAGCTCATTATGCTTATTGGGTACTACTGTAAATCCTCTCTTTTGGGGCACACAATGAACTGGGCTCACCCACTTGCTTTCAATAACAAGATATATAATAACTATATCAAGTAAGCAAACTATTTCTTGTCTTACCAACTCCTTCATTGCAAGATTCAATTTCCTTTGGCATTTGTGCACCGATTCAGCCCCTTCCTCCATGTATATGCGATGAGTACATATGGAGGGGCTTATACCCTTCAAATCATCCATTGAATATTGGAAGGCCTTTCGTTGTTTCCTTAGAGTTTTCATTAGCCTCTCTTTTTCTTCATCTAAAACATTAGCGCTAATAATAATAGGATATTTGTTGGTTGCATCCAAAAACTCATACTTTAGCTCTTTCGGTAGAGGTTTTAATTTTGGACGTGGTAGCTCCTCATCGCCTTTCTTTTCTGGTACTTCATATTGTTCACTAGAAACTAGGTCTTGTACCAGTGCTTCATTCAGATATTGATCGATCTCCACTTTAGTTGGGTCTTCTCGGCTCTTTTCATAATATCAAACTCTGTTCCAGGTCGTCTTCTGGAGTTCCGAAGTAAATGGAAGCCAATTGCGCAATTCTTTTCTCTTCAATGTTGTCATGTGTTGGTTGGGGCAATTTTAAAACCTTAAAAAATTAAATTCCCTTTCGCCATACTTGAGAGAGACAATCAATACTTGCACCTGTAGTATTAAGAAAAGGTCTTTCAAAAATTATCATCTTTGGGAATTTCCATTACAACAAAGTCTACTCAGTAAGTGAATGTTCCTAGAATGATATAAACATCCAACACCATCCCATAAGGTTTCCTCAAAGTTAAATTAGCTAATTTTATCACCATATATGTAGTTTGCAAGCCACAAGCATAGATTTCATCATGAAGCTTAGTATAAAGAGTATAAGGTCATTAATAGAGGAGGCCATACCGTAAAGCCCAAAATAAGTAGTACCAAAGGATCAAGGTACAAATGGTTTACTGTTGTTGGCTACTTTAATACATCTCTTCACAAAATCTGTTACCTCTTTCACCATAGTTTCAATGGGCTTTCCCTTCTTCTTTCTCTTCCGGGACTTTAACTGAATATTGCATATATATATATATATATATATATATATATATATATATATATATATATATATATATATATTTATTTATCTTCCTCCTCTTTATGTTCTTTGCTGAGATACTCAAGTTGTGCCTTTCTAACTAGAAAGGGCAATTCTTGTACTGGTTCATAATCATCTTCAATGGGAGTTACTGATGTTTCGTCCTCCGAGGCCACCACAATGACCTCTTCCTCGGGGTCCTCATTGGTGTAGCACTCCCATTTTTTCTTTGGAAGCTCCATATGTTCTGCATAGCTCTTAACAAATCCTAAAACAATATCAGGGTCAAGATAAAATTCATCACTAACTTGGTTGACTCTCCCCGAATTAAGATAAGCTTTTATGTAGTCAAAATCTATATCAACTTTACCCTCTTCTTCCTCATCACTCCCCCAAGCTTTGTGATTAGCAATCTTACCATCCAATAATTCCCAGGCTTCAGATACCAAGCTGGTAATAAAAGAACCTTCAGAAGCTAAATCTAGTTCTTCCTTGGAATCATCCCAAAGTCCTCCATAGAAGAGATTTAAGACCAACCGATCATGGAGTTTATGATGAGGTAAATCATTCAATAGAGTTATGTACCTTTGATATGTGTTTACTAGACTTTTGCTCATCTCTGTCGAAAGTTTAAGATCCTTCGTCTGGCTTTATAAGATTTTATCTCAAGATAGTACTCTAATAAAAATGATGTTGTGAGTTTATCCCATGTATCAAAGGTACCTACAGTGTGAGACACTAACCATTCTTTCGCTGCACCAGCCACAGTGTGAGGAGATAATTTTAGTTTCATATCATCTGGGCTAAAAGCAACTCCGCCTATGTTGTCTCAACATAGCCGGTCCCAAGCCCGGGTAAAGGAGGAGGGTTGTGATAGGCTTGGCGAGCCAACGTAAAAACTCAGCCACTCTTATGGAGATGAAACCCAAAAGAAGGTTAGCCTTGATGGCCAGGTGGTACCTCGGAAGGACACCTTTCGGTATTTGGGGTCAATGTTGCAGGAGGATGGGGGTATTGATGAAGATGTGAACCATCGAATCAAAGCCGGATGGATGAAGTGGTGCCAAGCTTCTGGCATTCTCTGTGACAAGAGAGTGCCACAAAAGCTAAAAGGCAAGTTCTACAGGACGGCGGTTCGACCCGCAATGTTGTATGGCGCGGAGTGTTGGCCGACTAAAAGGCGACATGTTCAACAGTTAGGTGTGGCGGAGATGTGTATGTTGAGATGGATGTGTGGCCACACGAGGAAGGATCGAGTCCGGAATGATGATATACGAGATAGAGTTGGGGTAGCACCAATTGAGGAGAAGCTTGTCCAACATCGTTTGAGATGGTTTGGGCATATTCAGCGCAGGCCTCCAAAAGCTCCAGTGCATAGCGGACGGCTAAAGCGTGCGGAGAATGTCAAGAGAGGGCGGGGTCGACCGATTTTGACATGGGAGGAGTCCGTTAAGAGAGACCTGAAGGATTGGAGTATCGACAAAGAGCTAGCTATGGACAGGGGTGCGTGGAAGCTTGCTATCCATGTGCCAGAGCCATGAGTTGGTTGCGAGATCTTATGGGTTTCACCTCTAGCCTACCCCAACTTGTTTGGGACTAAAGGCTTTGTTGTTGTTGTTGTTGTTGTTGTATCATCTGGGCTAAAAGCATTTAACTTGAATGTCCTGTATATGTCATCAAAGAATTCCAAATGTTGATAAGGACCCTCACCTTTAAATTGCTTACTTTCAATAATTCAAGGACACTTGGATTCACCTCATAAACTACACTGGTGGGGTTAGGACCCAATGGTGCAAACATCTCCTGCATAGGTGGTCCATTGAGGAGCATGGTTTTGAGCTGGTAACGGAGTCCAAACTCAGCCATGGTTGCTTTAGATCTGTGAATGAATCAATGCACGTAATTCAAACCTAACTCAAAACAAAGATCAAAAGTGCTCAGCTCCACGACAACGGCGCCAGAAAAAGCTTGATGTCCTGCAAGTGCACATGATTTAGTTGTAGCTTTTTCGAAGTAAGAGTATCGATCACACAAGGAGCACATGAATCAATCTTTTGTCTTTTCAAAGGTTCAAATAATATGTCTGTAAGTTGTTAGTGATCCAAAGTGGTAGTAATATAATGGTGCAACGGGCATGGAAGTAACTATTGCAGAAGAATAATAACAAGAATTGTAAACAAAGTATCGAAGCCAATGAGATTAAAAGCATTCCTAGGGAGTCCGGAATCCCCACTAGTGTGCATCTATAATGGTGCCTAAACACAATTCTACGTCGGATTCCTAAGACACTTTGAATATTTATATTTTTAGGCAGATCCGGTACAGATACCTACATAAACTCGGCGGCCCCATATCACATACGCCACCATCGCTCTTCCCCACTCCGGTTACCAAACACTGATTAAGAGGAAAGAGGTCCTCGTGGTCGCAGCCAGAGTGGTCTGGGACAAAAGGAAGATGGGGCCTGTCACGCCACCCACCGCTACAACCAGTCAGTCCGCCGGAAGTAATAACCTTCCGTCCAAAATTGGCATACATTGGATAGTCGACTTCACCCAACATCAAGAAGATCATTAACATAAACATGCAAAGAGGATATTAAATCCTAGTATCAAACAAACTATTATACACCAGGGTTCATCCATATCCCCGAGAACTAGGGGAACTACTCACTCATAAAGGCAACAAACATCATAACAGTAGTGATGGAGAACATGAATGATTCGCACACGTAACACACAAGTTATCCCCAATAGGTTTCTTGGTATTACAATGAGTAGGATGCCGATGATGATGATGATGATGAAAGTTGTGACAAAGTTGAAGCCTTCCTTGTGATGTGGTGGAGGCGGTGGCCTACTCCTTGCCAATTCCTGCTAGGTTCCTCCTTCTGGACGAGTTTCTACTCTCTGTGTGCATCTGTTCTCCGATCTGATTCCACGGGGTGAAAATAGTTGAAGAGGCGGCGGCGATGGCACTCCATACGACTTCTCATATGAGCGGTCGTGGTCGTATGGCACGTTGTCTTTCGCTCTGGAGGCGGTGCAGCACCTTCTCTTTTGGTCCTCTTGCTCCCTCCACTTATGGTAGATGATTATCACATTAAATGTGTGATTTGACTACCATTTCCGGGAATTCCTTTGATAAAATATTATTTGGTCCAAAAAGTGTTGCCTGAGGGAAAACGACAAAAAGAAGTGCACAAACGTGGTAAATTCCACAAAGCCTACCGAGTAGGCATAAAAATACTATCTAAATAATCGCGTAATTTGGACTAATCAGGTACCGAGAGGGATTTGAAAGAACAGATTTGTAAAGCCGTACCACAAGGATCTGTTTCGCGCAGAGGCCTCACGGTACAACAAATAATTTTGCAGGCAAATATTGACAAGTACTAGAATTTATATAAACATAGTCATTATGCACTACTTCACATCCAAAAGCATGCGCAACATACGAGGTAGCAATTTAGGCCATACAAATGCGCAGTCAAACAAAAAAATGATCAAATCACCATTAGCCGTAAAACAAATCAAGAACATCATTGTTGTGAAGATCGTTGCCACCACCACCGGCTATGGAAACTCGATCACCATCTTCATCCAAATTGACCGAACAATGAGCACCACCATCTTCATTGGTTGAAGCATCAACATCAACTCCATTTGCCAAAGCACCACCACCATTGTCAAAACTTTCACCACCTCAACCTCCATTACCGAAAGCTTCGCCACCTCCAAAAACCCCACCACCACCACCACCACCACATCCTCCACCACCAAACCCACCACCACCACCAATGCAGAAGCCAACACCACATCCAAACCCACCACCACCATTTTTGAAGCCAACACCACCTCCAAACCCACCACCACCACCATTGCCGAAAGCAAAACCACCTCCAACTCCCCACCACCACCACCACCATTACCGACACCACCACCTCATCCAAAACCCACACCACCAACATTGTCCAAACCACCACCACCGGCCAAAAGATTTTGAAGCTCCATCTTCCTCTGGCACATGATCTCCATTTTTCTCATTTCCCAAAATTCTCTTGTCATTGCACCCATGCGCTCTACATTCATCATCGTGAACTGGTCCTCCTCGGCGGTCCTGTTGTCCCTCCTCTTTTGCTCCTCTAGGGCGATCTTGCGCTACTCGAAGGCACACCTTCTCTCCCACTTTGACTCCTTTTGTTTGTCTTTCTTCTTGGCCATGGCCATTTTAGTATCAAAATGCTTGGCCGGCATAATTTCTTTCACCTTAACCATATCACAACTTTGATCCCTCAAAGTGGATGCCTTGGCCGATCTCTTCACCCTTTCTTTCTCCTTATTTTTTCCCTTGGCTTGACCCTATTTCTTCCTCCCCTTCGTGCATCATCACTATCATCATCGTCTTCCAAACTAACATGAGCACCATTCTTTTGTGGAGATTCCTTGTCCCTCACCCTCCACTTATCACTATCCTTGAGCAAGCATAGTCGGGCTTTGAAACTCGTTGTTGGCTTGAAATATTCATTGGCTTACAATTGGACATAGAGGCAAGGATGAGCCCAAACTTTCATCAACGCAAACAATTTCACAAATATCCTTTGGAACTCACAAAATCGTTAATCGTGACACCACTTGGAGGTGCATTCCGCACTTGCTCCAAGCACCCACTGAATGGTTGTTAGGGCATATTTCTCCCTAAGTGATTTTGGCGATTGATGACAATATATTTGCGGACTAATCGTGTGCATTAAGCATTTCAGACTATCAAGCATATGTCACAAGACGGGTCGTACCCCTCAGAGTTTCAAGAGAAGACGGTTTTCTTTACTGTCGTGGATTTGTCACGGCAGATGTCCTTGTGAAAGGACTTAGTCGTGGAGCCATCGCTACGGGTTAACTTGAAGGGGTTAAAGCGGACACAAAGACACAAGGGTTTATACTAGTTCGGCCCCTTCGATGAAGGTAAAAGCCTACGTCTAGTTGTGATGGAATTGATGTGGTCTCGATGACTAGGGAGAAAACAAGCTTCGCCTAGGCCTCGAGTTGTTGTTGTCTGTCTTTGAACCGCCGCCGGATCGTCCCCTTATATACACGGGTGACGCCCGTCGGTCCATAGAGTCCCACACGGGTTCATACTCGTATCCCGGTTGGTCTCTCTCTATTCCTAACTTACAATGCAAGTTTACATATCGAGCCGGTTTACGGCTACATGTTCTAAACCGACTACGGGCCTTGGGCCGTCATCTGTTTAATCACCTTTAAACTACTAATGAAGCTAACCCGGCCCAGGTAGGCCGGTTCACGCCCAGTGGTAATATCCCCAACATTAGGCCCCAGATTGATTTGAACTGGTTCATGTCAATCCTTCACAGAAATCTTTGTCTTCAACATCTTCTGGTGATTGGTAAATCGCCATGTCGTCATCATCTCTGGTTGCTGTAAACCGGCATGACGTCATCATGAACTTAACATTTATGACGCCTTCTTTTATTAATAGATCTGCGATACCCAAAGCAGCAGCTCCACTTCCGAATTTTGTGGCTCCTGGATCGCGCGCCTGACACACGTCCCCTGCCTTATAAATAGGACCGAAGGGTCATTTCCTTTTCTCCCCGTCGTCTCTTTCTCTTCGTCTTCCTCGCGTCGCCAGCCTCGGAGCTCCGCCGCCGCCGTTGATCTCTGCACCGTCTTCGGCCGCTGCATCAACCTGAACGCACCAGAGCACCGTGGTAGCCTTCCGCGTCTTCCTTGATTCTGGTAAGCCTTCTGTTCTTCTTAACATAGATCTGTTCTAGGGTTTCGTGTTCTTGCCGTGTTCATCACTTGTTCATGCTCGTACCCAGACTCCTAGATAGATCTGTGAAAGCCTGCTCTGACTAGCAGTAGCTTTTTAGCATCCGCATGTAGTTTCACGCTCAAGTCTATAGATCTCATCCTCACACCTGCCCATTGATTTACTTCCGTTCTGCTTTAACCTTTTGAATATTTTCTGTTTTTCTGAACTTACTTCAGATCCATTGCTGCAATAAGACCTTGTGAAATCTGTTTCTGCATACTTAGCCATCCGCAACCTCAATTGCTTTCAATGTTTAGATCAGGCGGTTTAACTTAATATAGAAAAAGTTAATAAACCGATATATACCATTAGTCCCCTTGTTGAACCGCCAGAACTCTCTAGCCATATGAGGCCACTTCATAGAAATCCGGTTTAAATATACTGCCTCCGGTTTAGCGTTGTTCATACCAGCGCCTTCTTTCATCCAACATATTCTGGAACCAGAATCACCTGTTTCTTGTAGATCTCACCATGGCCAAACAAGTATATGAGTGCAACTGGGTTCCTTCTCGTGTCACAGAAACTCAGTTGGATAATTTAGTCTCGATCGGCGCTTTAGACAGCAAAGAGACTATCCACTAGAGGGTTCCTGGTGATGAATGTCCTCCCACACCTCAAGAGGGAGAGGTTGTGATCTTTGCGGATCATTTAGCCCGGTGCTTCAAACCGCCCACCTCTAAATTTTACCGGGATGTGTTAGCCAATTTTCAACTCCGCCCGCAAGATACTGGCCCCAATTCTGTTACCAACTTATGTCACTTCCAAGTGCTCTGTGAGGTATACCTTCAAGAGGAACCCACAGTTGAATTGTTCAGAGACTGCTTCCACTTAAACCGCCGCACAGAATTCACTGATGGTCCCAATACCGAATTGGGCGGTATGGCAATTCAGAAAAGGAAAGAAATCACTTATCCCCATGCCAGACTACACAGTCACCCCAAGGAGTGGAATGCAACATGGTTTTACTGCAAAGATACTTCCCCTGATGATGAAAATCCTTTGCCTGGCTTTCGTCCGGAGCGGCTCAGCAGTACACACCCCTTCCCACAAAGATTAAGTGCCAAAGAGAGGAGTAAATACGCTCCGCAATTATCCAAGCTCCGAGCCTTCATGGCCAACGGTTTAACAGGAGTAGATCTTGCATGCTGTTGGATATCATGGAGCATACTGCCTCTCAGCTGGTGCTCCGGTTTAATGTGCAAGTATACTGGTAGCGTTGATGACCCGCTTCGACACACCAACATCCAGCTCTCAGATGATGAAGTCACAGAGGCTATGAAGAAAATGTTGAACGAACCGGAACACCTCTGCGCTCAAACCGGCCTGCTCCCTTTCTGTGCTACCAACAAACCGCCAGCTGTAAGATTCTGATTGCATTTTTTACTGAACCTGTTATTGCTATCTCTGTCTGACATCAATTGCTGCTTAGCTAGGGTGATAATCCGTTTTGGAGCAAGAAGATTCCACAAGACAAACCGGAGAAAGCAGAACGGTCAACCCGGCCAAAGACCAAGGTCATCAAGAAGCCTGCTAAAAAGAGGAAAACCACTGCTTCATCTGATCCGGCTGTTGATGATGATGTGGGTAACTCGGACCTTGAGGTAGAACTTGATTCACTAGTCTTACTTTTTACACGCCTTATTGATGATGATACTTGTCAGGACGACGCTGAAGCCAGTAATGCTGATGTCGCTGAGGTAATTATTCTCTCTTCCGATTCAGATCCTTTGCCTTTGCCAAAATTTCGCCAGGCAAACCGGAAAGTTAAATTTTCTCATCCTCTTGCTTACTTGGATCCCAAATTTCTTATGAAGACTCAGCAACATGAAGCTCGCCGCACAACCCGGCACAGCGGCCAGGTAGTTACCTCCGCCGGTTTACCAAACAGTCCGGTTCGAAAACGCCGCTCCGAGGTCTCCGACCTTTTTATTAATTTATATCCTAAAGCGGGTTTCATCCGTCAACCTCTTAATCCGTCTGACTCCGATTATCAGGTTACTTCTCATTTTTCTTCTGGTGAATCATTGGCCACTCAGCTACCGCCACTGAAAACGGTTCTTGGGTAAGCTAGGCTGAACATATGCTTCTGGTATACTGTGTTATAACTTATGTTGTTCCTTGACTCTTTGTTTCTCTTTCAGGGCTAAACCTAAACCAAGCAAGAAAGCCCGCCTGGATAAAGCGGCCGAGGAAGACGTCGCCCCTGAACAGGATAAAGCACCAGATCTTGAAGCGTTCATTCATGAGGATATTCTCAATGATCCTCCCTTGCAAGATGATGCTATTCTTGAGAAAAGGCCTATCAATACCTCAGTCCCTGTTGACCAGCCTGCCAGCTCCATCCGGATTGAAAGATCCCGTAGCCCTTCAAAGCCTGCCGATAAACCGACCGCGCCAACGCAAACCGGCGAGTCCAAGGATGATGACGTTGTAATTATCGGCGTCGGTCGCTTTGAACCAGGGAATCCTGTCGCTTTGGCCAAGCATACTGTGAAAGAAGATTTTTCTGCCATGAACAAAGGAAAATGGGATGTTGATCTGGAAACATATGCTGCTCTGAGTGCCCAAGATCTGCATTCTGGTTACTTGAACCGGCTATATACTAGTCGTGACTGTGAAGCTGGCCTGGTAAAGATGATGAGAGATAAATTTGAGGTAACTTCCTTGTGCTTCTTCCTTCTTTAATTACTGCCACTGTATTAATCCTCCTAGCCCCCAAGGGCCGGTTTGTAACCTTCTTCAAGCCGGGACTTGAATATAGTCCTTAATACTTTGAAATCCATCAATGTAGCCCCCAAGGGCCAGTTCAACTTAGTATAGTTAAACCGGGACTCCAATAAAGATTCTAACATCAGAACATAACTGAGCAAATAACCATTAGCCCCCAAGTGCCAAGTTGAATACCTGTATTGAGCTTGGGAATTTGCGATTTTAGTAATAGATGAAAATTGAAGGTGCATTAGCCCCCAAGTATCAAGCGTATAACTTGTTATGTGGTTGGTACTTCAAATTCTTGTACCGTTTGTTTAGAGCCAAGCACTGTCTTTATGCAGGCTGAAGTGAGGATCAAAGAGGACCGGATTACTGATCTGCAGGAAACTTTGAAAACCCAACAAGCTGAAACCGACAAGGCAAGGGAAGAATTAACCAGCGCTTTGAGCATCACAGAACAGCTGAAGGAGGGCTTCAAGAAGGAGCGGGCTGATTGGGCCACTGAGAAGGCCGCTTTAATAAACAGAGCTGAAAACGCTGAAGCTGCCCTTAAGCCGGTGGTAGATGAGTTGACCGCCGTAAAGCGGCAAGTACATTCCATGACCGCTGCTATCTTTGGTAAGCTCTTTTTGGTTTCTTTGACAACGCCGGCCTGCTTATAATAGATCCAGTTTGTGATCTTTCCTGTATTGTTGCAGGTACACGCATTGGTCACTTAGGGTCAGATGTTCGGAAGAAGTTGAAGGCTGCCTACACTTTAATTGAACAGATGTATACCAGAGCACAGCGGATCATCACCACTGCATCTCATAACAATCCGGCACCCACTTTTATCCAAGACACTCTTAATAGGTTGTCAATGCTTCCTGCTCGGATTGAAGAACTGAAAAAATCTGCTGCTCGAACCGGAGCCATTAATGCCTTGATCCGGGCAAAAGCATGGGTGCCGGATTTCGATCCTGTTGAGGCAGCTCAAGGCTATCCCAGCTTGAAGGAAGACGGCTCAGAGTTCAATGAAGATGATTTGAGGGCGATAAACCATGCAGTACGCCCTCTGGCTTGTCAATTGGCTGAAGAAGCAGACTTGTCGCATTATCAACCTCAGTACAATGATCAGAACCAATGAGTGCCTGCACCAACTCTTGAAGCGGAGAATCTGATTCCTCCAATCCGTAAGCATACTTACGCTCCTGATATTGAACCGTCTTCTCTGATCCACGAAGAAGCTGTCTTTCAAGCTTTAATGGGAATCGACTGGACCACTGTTGATTTCCAGCCAATGGATAGAGATGAGGAAGCTGAAGCGGCGCGGGACGACCCACAACCATCAGACCGGGGCGATGAACAGGCTTGAACCGGAAGCCGGTTTAAGTAGCTGTTTTATTATGATCCGCCAGAACAACAATGATCTTATTTGGGCACCACATTGCCTTGTAATAGGATAGTCAATACTTCTGCCTTGAATATGCCCTCGTGCATAAGTACTGATGCTTTTGCTTGAAACCCTCAATTTATATTTCCTGCAATCAGAAAATCTTGAACTTCGGTGGCGGTTATACCGCCAGCTGGTTTATGACCTTTATATATATATCATCAATGTATTTAAGACATATAATCAAATATGTGATACAAAATACCTGCCATCGCTAGGCATGAAGTTGGCTTAGCCAGGCTTGAAACGGAGTATTTATAAACCGTTACCATCAAAGGGGAAAAAATAAATCCCATGTAAACCGTGCTGGGTCATTGTGAGCCCCCCTGCTAGTTCATGATGTTAATAGGAAAGTTAAACTAGGCATATTTCTCCGGATTACAAATGAACCGAATTTCGTCAGCTGAACCGGTAAAAAAGTGTTGTTGGTTTAAAGGAAACACAACAAAAATTGAAGAATAGTCATAAAAGAAATATGGAAGCAAAGGCAATGACAAAAACCGTTTGCAAAAACATGCCTTACTGAGCTGATCAGATGGTGTTACCATGGTCGGACAGGACCAAGCCCCCAATAGGAGTGACAATGGTTCAAGTCAGCCAGGTCCCCAAATGAAACCGTGGCATTTATGCCGATCAAAAGGCGTGGCAATGGTTCGGGTTCGACCAAGCCCCCAAGTGATTTTGTGGCCTTAGGCCGATCAAGAGGCGTGACTGGTTCAGACTTGACCATGTCCCCAAGTGATCTGGTGGCTTTCGCCTATCAAAAGGTGTCGCATTGGTTCGGACACGACCAAGGCCCCAAGTGATATCACAAAGCTTTTTTGAAAAGCAAATTTCAAGGGGTAAACCGGAGGCCGCTTTAAAACAGAACCACTCCATGTAACCACGCATGATATGAAAGGACAAAGACCCCGCTTTAGCCGAGGCTCCGGTTTTATTATACCAATGATAATATATACACTGTCATAATATGTACATAGATAGAGCCGATGGCTCAAGTGTAGTAAGGCCGAAGATGAGCTATGTTCCATGGCCTGTTGGTCTCCTCTAATGTGCGTGAGTCTTTATGCTCTCGAATATCGATCAGATAGTACGACCCGTTGTGCAGATTCTTGCTAACCACGAAAGGTCCCTCCCAAGGTGGGGATAACTTGTGCATATCCGTCTGGTCTTGGATGAGCCGAAGCACCAAATCTCCTTCTTGAAAGGCTCTGGTTCTGACCCGGCGACTGTGATAGCGACGAAGATCTTGTTGATAAATCGCCGAGCGGGCAGCCGCTATGTCACGCCCCTCATCTAATAGGTCCAAAGCATCTTGCCGTGCTGTCTCGTTGTCCGCTTCAACATAAGCCGCCACACGAGGCGAATCGTGCCGGATATCACTAGGGAGAACCGCCTCTGCTCTGTAGACCATGAAAAATGGTGTGTATCCTGTAGATCGGTTGGGCGTAGTATTGATACTCCATAGCACAGACGGTAGCTCTTCAACCCAACAACCCGGTGTTCTTTGCAATGGAACCATAAGCCGGGGTTTGATGCCTCGCAAGATCTCTTGATTAGCCCGTTCTGCCTGCCCATTGGACTGGGGGTGATCCACTGATGATACGTCAAGTCGGATGTGCTCACGTTCACAGAATTCCTTCATAGCACCCTTGGATAAATTGGTACCATTGTCAGTAATGATACTGTGTGGAAAGCCAAACCGAAAAATCACCTTTTTAATGAACTGCACCGCTGTAGCTGCATCACACTTGCTGACAGGCTCCGCTTCAACCCACTTGGTAAACTTGTCAACTGCCACCAAAAGGTGGGTTTTCTTATCCTTGGATCTTTTAAAAGGTCCGACCATATCCAGCCCCCATGTTGCAAACGGCCAAGTAATTGGAATCATCCTCAATTCTTGAGCCGGCACATGAGCACGCCTTGAAAATTTCTGACAGCCATCACACCGTTTAACCAAGTCCTCCGCATCAGCATGAGCTGTCAACCAGTAGAACCCGTGACGAAACGCCTTTGCCACCAGAGACTTTGAACCGGCGTGATGATCACAATCCCCTTCATGGATTTCACGTAAGATTTCACAGTCTTCCTCAGGAGAGACGCAGCGTTGAAACGCCCCTGATACACTGCAATGATGCAATTCGCCATTGACAATTGTCATAGACTTGGATCGCCGGACTATCTGCCTGGCTAGAGTCTCATCCTCTGGCAACTCTCCCCGGTTCATGTACGCAAGATAAGGAACTGTCCAATCCGGTATAATATGCAGGGCTGCCACCAATTGAGCCTCCGGATCAGGAATAGCCAAATCCGCTTCACCCGGGAGCTTGACTGACAGGTTGTGCAACACATCAAGAAAGACATTAGGCGGGACCGGATTACGCTGAGAGCCCAACCGGCTTAAAGCGTCCGCTGCTTCATTTTTTCGACGATCTACGTGATCCACCTGATAACCTTTGAAGTGACCCGCAATCATATCCACCTCACGACGATATGCAACCATAAGTGGGTCTTCAGAATCCCAAGTGCCAAACACCTGTTGAGCCACGAGATCCGAGTCACCGAAACACTTAACCCGACTTAGGTTCATCTCCTTAGCCATCCGGAGACCATGGAGCAAAGCTTCGTACTGAGCTGCATTATTAGTACAAGGGAACATTAAGCGGAGAACATAACAAAACTTATCACCTCGTGGGGAAGTTAATACGACTCCAGCCCCCAAGCCCTCCAATTGCCTGGATCCATCAAAATGGATAGTCCAATATGTGTGATCCGGCTTCTCCTCTGGTGCCTGCAAGTCTGTCCAATCATTGATGAAATCAACAAGTGCTTGAGACTTCACCACCGTCCGAGGCACGTACTTCAACCCGTGCGGCCCAAGTTCTATGGCCCACTTGGCAATCCGGCCAGTCGCCTCCCGGTTCTGTATGATATCGCCCAAGGGAGCTGAACTGACCACTGTGATGGGGTGCCCTTGGAAATACTGCTTCAACTTCCCGCTTGCCATGAAAACTCCATATACCAGCTTCTGCCAATGCGGATATCTTTGCTTGGATTCAATAAGCACCTCGCTGATATAGTAAACCGGCCGCTGAACTGGATACTCCTTGTCTGCCTCCTTTCATTCCACCACAATAGCCACGCTAACTGCACGAGCATTGGCCGCTACGTATAACAATAACGGCTCCTTGTCGACCGAGGCTGCAAGAACGGGTGGATTGGCTAATTGCCGCTTCAAGTCCTCCAATGCTTCATCAGCAGCCGGACTCTAGATGAATTGATCTATCTTTCTTAGCATCTGGTATAAAGGGATGGCCTTCTCTCCGAGGCGACTGATAAACCGGCTCAGTGCGGCGATCCGACCCGCCAAACGCTGAACATCGTTGATACACTTCGGTTTAGCCAGGGAGGTGATAGCCGTAATCTTCTCCGGATTAGCCTCAATTCCTCTGTTGGACACAAGAAAGCCCAGTAACTTGCCTGCCGGAACACCAAAGACACATTTGGCCGGGTTAAGCATCATCTTATAAACCCGCAAGTTGTCAAAGGTTTCCTTCAAATCATCAACCAGCGTCTCCTTCTGCCTTGACTTGACTACGATATCATCCACATAGGCGTGCACATTGCGTCCGATCTGTTTATGCAGGCAATTCTGTACACACCGTTGATAAGTGGCTTGGGCGCTCTTGAGCCCAAAAGGCATAGATACATAGCAGAAGGCTCCAAAGGGAGTAATAAATGCCGTCTTCTCCCGGTCCTTAACCGCCATTTTGATCTGATGATACCCTGAGTATGCATCCAAAAAACTCAAACGCTCACAACCCGCCGTGGCATCAATGATCTGGTCAATGCGGGGGAGGGCAAAAGGATCCGCTGGACAAGCCTTGTTAAGATCCGTGTAATCTACACACATACGCCAAGTGCCATTTTTCTTAAGAACCAGCACCGGATTAACAAGCCACTCTGGATGGAACACTTCAATGATAAAACCAGCTGCTAAGAGCCTGGCCACTTCCTCTCCAATAGCTTTGCGCCTTTCCTCGTTAAACCGGCGGAGAAATTGCTTTACCGGTTTACACTTAGGATCAACATTAAGAGTGTGCTCAGCGAGTTCCCTCGGTACACCTGGCATGTCAGAAGGCTTCCATGCAAAAATGTCCCGATTCTCACAGATGAACTCGATGAGCGCGCTTTCCTATTTAGGGTCCAAGTTGGCACTGACAGTGAACTGCTTGGACGAATCGCCGGGCACGAAGTCAACAAGCTTGGTCTCAGCCGCCGATTTGAACTTCAGATCTGAATCATGCTCCGTAGTCGGCTTCTTCAAAGGGGTCATGTCCGCCGGATCAACATTGTCCCTATAATATTTCAACTCCTCCGTGGCACAAACCGACTCTGCATAGGCCGCATCACCTTCCTCACATTCCAAAGCAATCTTTCGGCTCCCATGAACCGTTATTGTCCCTTTGTAACCCGGCATCTTGAGCTGCAAATAGATATAACAAGGCCGTGCCATGAATTTGGCATAAGCCGGCCGCCCAAACAAGGCGCGATACGGGCTCTGGATTTTCACCACCTCAAAGGTTAGTGTTTCCGATCGGGAATCATGCTCGTCCCCAAAAGCCACCTCCAGGGATATCTTACCAACAGGGTATGATGATTTGCCAGGCACCACACCATGGAACACCGTATTAGACGGTCTGAGATCTTTGTCCGTTAGCCCCATGCGGCGGAATGTCTCATAGTACAGGATGTTAATACTGCTCCCTCCATCCATGAGAACCTTGGTGAATTTATAACCTCCCACCTGAGGGTCTACCACTAATGCCAACTAGCCCGGATTGTCAACCCGGGGGGGTGATCCTCCCTGCTCCACACGATAGGCTGCTCCGACCAGCGTAAGTAACGTGGTACGGCCAGTTCAACAGAGTTCACCGCTCGCTTGTGAAGCTTCCGGTCGCACTTATCCAAGCTAGTTGTGAAAACGTGATACTGCCCATTGTTCAACTGTTTTGGCTGGCTCTGATAACCCGACTGCTGCTGTTGTTGGTTGTAACCCCCTTGACCGCTTTGGTTATTCTAGTTATTATTACCGCCCTGATTGAAACCTGAACCGGAAGCTCCATCGTGACCCGGCCCATGGAAACCGGATCCTGAGCCACCACCTGACCCACGGTCATATCGGAAGGCAGTAGAGTTTTTAAATTCCTGCATAATGTAACAATCCTTCCAAAGGTGGTTAGTCGGCGCCTCCTTCGTCCCGTGTTTTGGGCAAGGCTGATTCAACAAATAGTTTAAGCGATCCGGGTTAGGATTTGGAGCCCCATTACGATTCGCCGCTTTACCTCTGCGCCGCTGACCCTTGTCATGTGCATTAGTATTAGCCACAAAATCCATTCTGCCATCCGCTTTACGCTTGCCTCCGTTTCCATGGCCCGCCGGTTTGTATTGATGCCCCTTGAAGTTGCTATTCTTCTTTCCCTTCCCTCCTTCGTCATCGTCAGTCTCAGGATCCTTGGTACTATCAGAATCGGCATACTTCACTAAAGCAGCCATGAGAGTTCCCATGTCATTACAGAACCGCTTCATACGCCCCAACTTCAACTTTAAAGGCTTAAACCGGCAGTTGCCCTCCAGGGTTAAGATCGCAGAGTCAGCATTGATCCTGTCAGACGAGTGCAAGACTTCCGAAACACGGCGTGCCCAATGGGTTGTTGACTCTCCGTCCTCCTCAACACAAGCCGCCAAGTCTACTATGGACTTAGCCTGCTTACACGTATCTTTGAAATTCTGGATAAACCGGGCCCGCAACTGGGCCCATGAACTGATAGAATTAGGCGGCAGGCTCTTCAACCAAGTACGGGTCGTGCCTTCAAGCATCATGGTGAAGTACTTTGCACACGCGGTCTCATCCACATCCAGCATCTCCATGGCCATCTCATAGCTCTCTACCCACGCTTCTGGAGATAAATCAGCGGTGTAATTCGGCACCTTGCGCGGACCCTTGAAGTCTTTGGGCAGGCGTACATTGCGTAAAGTGGGGACTAAATAGGGCACTCCCAAGCTAGATGCGACCCCTGGCCTGGCTGAGGTGGTAGGACGAACCGGTGTAAGCTGATCCGCCTCGTTCTGTGCTACTAACTCGGCCTCCCTTCGTGCCTGGGCCCGGTCCACTACATCCTGAGCATCGCGAACACCACCTGCCGGGCTATTGCCACGGGCCGCTTCACGGTTCCGCGCATTGCTTGATACGGCCGGTTCGTCCATGCGCCTACTATAGCTCCGGCTTGGACGAGGTGTGGAATGAATCCGATCGCGGCTGTATGAGTATGCCTCCTGCTGAATCAAAGTGGTCCGGAGAAGTTCCTTAACCCGGTGCGTCTCTACTGCTTGTGGAGAGTCTCCTTCGACCGGGATAGCTTCTAATCGCGCAACAGCTGCGACAAGATTGTCCATAGGATTAGAATAATGACCCGGAGGTGTCTGGACCGGCGGAGGAATCACAATGTTCTGCCGAGGAGGTTCCATCAGGCGGGGTTGGACCGTCGCTCCTGGCCCTGGTGCCTCGACCCGGTTTACCTCCAGGTGCCCCGGCGGATTGCTGGTTCCAGCTCCCGGAGTGTGAAAGAGATTTCGAGGGTCGAATCCTAACGGCAGGCGTGATCTGTGCTTCCGCTTCAAGACCTCCTGTGATGCGATCTGGTCGAGCATGAGCTTATAGGCCTGGGCGTCCAAAGCGGCCCACTCTGCAGCCATCCTGTCCTTCTCTGCTGCCAGGTCGGCTTTGGCCTGTATGATCTGCTCTCTCACCTTTGCAACCTCCGCATCATGGGCCTCCTGATCCGCCGGATTGGCCTCTGCCATAAGTACTGCTAGTGCGTCAAACAGGTCAGACAGAACTTGAACCGGTGGGCGCACAAGGCCTCCTTCCCCTGCTGCTGCTGCCGCTGCTGATCCGGAAAGCATTGCTGCTGCGGTCGAAGAGTGATTTGCCGCCTGCGTGCCGGCCATGAATATTCCAACCCGGTTGATCTGATCTGGGGGGTCCGGAATACTGTCGCCATCGGAACAGCCCCTAATCTGGTCGTCTTGCAACTGGTACAATGATTCAGTCTCTCCGATTGAGGACTCGTCGCCAGAATAGACGACGGTCTCACTACCGTATTCTGACTCGTCCTCATGCTCTCCTCCGTGGATGACTCCCACGAAGGCACGCTTCACAGCCGGTTTAACCTAGGTAGATCTCGCACGCTGAGCCGTCTCGACGAGGTCGGTGCGGATGTCCGGCTCAGGCCCAGGCTCACCAATCTTGCCGATAAAAACGGGTATGCCACCAAAGGGGACCCGGTACCCGTACTCGATCGAGCCGGATTCGGGACCCCATCCTGCATCGTCGATGTAGAGCTTGCCGCGACGACTCTTGGTCATCCGGCCCACAACATAGCCTTCGAGTCCTTTGAGGTTGCCCTCCAAGATCATCAAACCGTCGTGCGATAGCCCCACGGTGGGCGGCAACTGTCGTGGATTTGTCACGGCAGATGTCCTTGTGAAAGGACTTAGTCGTGGAGCCATCGCTAGGGGTTAACTTGAAGGGGTTAAAGCGGACACAAAGACACAAGGGTTTATACTAGTTCGTCCCCTTCGATGAAGGTAAAAGCCTACGTCTAGTTGTGATGGAATTGATGTGGTCTCGATGACTAGGGAGCAAACAAGCTTGGCCTAGGCCTCGAGTCGTTGTTGTCTGTCATTGAACCGCCGCCGGGTCGTCCCCTTATATACACGGGTGACGCCCGTCGGTCCACAGAATCCCACACCGGTTCATACTCGTATCCCGGTTGGTCTCTCTCTATTCCTAACTTACAATGCAAGTTTACATATCAAGCCGGTTTACGGCTACAGGTTCTAAACCGACTACGGGCCTTGGGCCTTCATCTGTTTAATCACCTTTAAACTACTAATGAAGCTAACCCAGCCCAGGTAGGCCGGTTCACCCCAGTGGTAATATCCCCAACATTTACCGTGTTTCTTTTCTGGTGGAGTTGACTCGTAGGGAAAACCGTACTATCAAGAGTGGGTCCGCGTCGGAAAGTTTTGGGTGGAATCATCACATACACACACATATTGCACCCGCGCCCCTTTCCATTTCATTGGAGTTGTCCTCCATTTGTGCCGAAGAAGAGGAGAAGAGCTGCAAGTAGTCGTACCGCTGCTACCTCCGCTCGCACTACCGCTCGCAGTTGAGGCCTCGACTTTTTTGTGTCGGGTTTTACAGTAGTACCTCCGCGTCTCTACCGTGCAACCTGTTCGCCTCTAGAAAACTGGCGGATGTAGCAGTGGTAGTGGAAGTGGTAGTACCGCCCCTACTATCGCGGCTACCACCGCCTGTTCCTCTGCTTCCTCCTCTGCTCTTCTAACCCCTCCTGCTGATCTTCAAGGGAGGTAGTACCACTCCCAGAGTGGTAGTACCGTGCCATGAGCGGTAGTTTTGATGATTTGCGGGCTGAGAGGTACATAATGGTTGGATTTGTCCCCCCCCCC
Source organism: Triticum aestivum (assembly GCF_018294505.1). Taxonomy (NCBI): domain Eukaryota; kingdom Viridiplantae; phylum Streptophyta; class Magnoliopsida; order Poales; family Poaceae; genus Triticum; species Triticum aestivum. Next base: position 255,411,653 of record NC_057801.1, on the reverse strand, counting down.
CCCACTATAAAAGGGGGTCTTCTTACCCAAGAAGACTCACCTCTTCCTCTCCCAAACTCCATTGTTGCTCCAAAGCTCATTTTCGCCCATTCTCTCTCCCTAACCAATCAAACTTGTTGATTTTCTAGGGATTGGTTGAGAGGGCCCGGATCTACACTTTCATCAAGAGAAATTTGATTCCCCCATCTTATCCCTTGCAGATCTTGTTACTCTTGGGTGTTTGAGCGCCCTAGATGGTTGACGTCACCTCAGAGCCACATTCCATTGTGGTGAAGCTCTGTGGTGTTGTTGGGAGCCTCCAATCAAGTTGTGGAGATTTCCCCAACCTTGTTTGTAAAGGTTCGGTTGCCGCCTTCAAGGGCACCACTAGTGGAATCACAGCATCTCGCATTGTGTGAGGGCGTGAAGAGAATACGGTGGCCCTAGTGGCTTCTTGGGGAGCATTGTGCCTTCACACGGCTCTAACGGAGACGTACTTCCCCTCAAAGGGAAGGAACTTCGATAACACATCCTCGTCTCCACCGGCTCCACTTGTTGTTATCTATTTCCTTTACTTTGTGCAAGCTATTGTTGTGTTGTATCCTTTGCTTGCACTTGTTGTTGTTGTTTGTTGTTAGAATCATATAGGTTGCTCAACTAGTTGCACATCTAGAAAACCTATTTGTTGCTAAACCTAATTTGTGAAGAAAAGCTAAAATATGTTAGTTGCCTATTCACCCCCCCCCCCTCTAGTCAACCATATCAATCCTATCAATTGGTATCAGAGCCTCGTCTCTTTATTAAGGGTTTCACCACCCGAAGAGTATGGTTGACACCGGGGAGGAAGTGTCTGGGGCTGTGGAGTTGACTTCAATCACACGTGACGACTTAAATGAAGCTATGGCTTTACTTAAGACGTCCATGATGACCGAAGTCAAGTCCATGCTTAAAGAATTGCCTAAGGGGATGAAAGCTTGTCCTGATCCTTTGCTTGTGGTTAATCCCACCGCATTGGAGTCGGAGGCCAATTCTGCTAAGGAAGCGGCTAGAGGTACTCATGTTTCTTCTCCTCACGATAAGAATGGGGCGGGAACCTTTGCCTCGGTTCCCCCTCCCCCGGTCTATGGAGGACCGGTCCCTACACCGCACATCAATAATCTTGGTCCTCCTCCTAAGCTTGTTAAGGGTGATTTTGCTAATTGGGTTTTCCGCATCAAGTCTCATTTGAATCACAGATCACAAATCTTTGAAGAATCATTGAGCAAGGCTTCTACCCGCATGACCCAAACAACTTCACCCCAAGAGAAAAAGTGGATAATCAATACAATCACTCCACTTTGTTCATCCTTCAAGATGTGGTTCCTCCCGAAGATCTATCCCACTTACGTCCCTTCACTCATGCAAAGGATTGTTGGGAACACATCTTATCTTTGTACAAGGGGAGCTCAAGCATCCAATGGTCCAACTTTGAAGTGGTCCTTGATGAGGCCGATGAATTGTGATGCTAGAACATGAGGATCCGCATGATCTCTACCGGAGGGTGACAACTCTCGCGGTTGCTCTCCAAGATCATGGGAGCAAGGATACGAGTGACAATTGGATCAAGCGCAAGTTTCTCAAGGCCATCATGCCATTCAACAAGGCAATGTATTCCGTGATTCATCAAAGGCCGGATTTCCACACCTTAACCTCTAGTGAAGTGTTGGATGAGTTTATTGCCATGAACAAGACCACCGACAATGCTCTTGCTCGTGTCCGGTCAAAGAAAGGCTCATCCACCCTTGCGTTGAAGGCCAAGGCCATTCCGTAAGAAGAATAGGAGAGTTGCCCCGAGGACATCGAATATGCTTACCATGAGCACATGGCTCTTGTGTCAAGGCAATTTTGGAGCAACAAGAGGAACTCAAGACCCAACTCCACCAAGAACAAATCAAGTGGGTCAAAGAACAAGCAACGAGTAAGGACTTGCTACAATTGCGGCAATGTGAGTCACTTTGTGGTGGAGTGCCCTTAGGAGAAGAGGGAGGACAATGGTGGCAAACTCATTCGCAAAGACAAAGCCAAGTCTTTCCCAAGCAAGAACAACTTCACCAAGAAGACTCCTCCAAAGGGCTTGGTGGAACATGAAGAGTGACCCTCCAATGCTGATGAGGAAGATACAAGTGGAAAGGAATGCCAACGGCAACCATTGCCATTGCTACATCTTCCCCCTCCAAGGTGTCTCTCTTCAGCGCCCCCAACGAAAACACCATTGCCAAGTGTCTCATGGCCAAAGATATCAACAAGGTAACTCCTAACATCAAAACCACCATCATTACTACTCCTTCATTGTTAGATTGTGTTGATGATAGTGAGGTGGTGAAAGTTGTGAGAATGAATTCACCAAGTTCGTGAGTAAGCTCAAGGGTGAATCCAAGAAGCACTTTGTTGCTCTCTTGGAACAACTTGGTGAGGCCATCATTGAGTCACGTGAGGATATTATCTCCAAGTTGGAGGGGCATAGCCGTGACTATGCCAATGAGATTGCGGATCTTTCCATTCCTCTAGAGGAAGAGCGAGATCTTTGTTTGACTCTTGAGGAGTCACACAACATTCATCATGCTAAATTGCAAAAAGATCTTGATCATCCTATTGTTCTTACTCGTGTGCTTAAATCCGAGAAAGTTGCACTTGGGGTTGGCCATGATAGACTCAAGTAAGAATTTGATACACTTGACAAGGCTCACAAGGTCTTGAAGGGTGTTCATGCTTCTCTAAAAGGGTCTCATGATCAACTCCAACTGAAGCTAACCAAGGAGATTTCCACGTGTCCTCCTTTCATTCTAATCGATAATGCCAATGCTACTAACCCTTGTTGTGGGCATATGCATCTTGTGGAGGAAAATGCCAAGTTGAAAGAGCAACTTGAGAAGGGCCTTGTGACTTGCATACAAG
>NC_057801.1:254508002-254508730 GCF_018294505.1 Triticum aestivum | reverse complement strand
CCGGTGAGGTGGGGAACAGCAAGGGAGAGAGAGCCAGGGAAGGGGAAAGAGCTCCAGGGAAGAGAGGAAGGGCTGGACGGCTCCGGGCGGCTGCGTGGCGTCTTCAGAGGAGTCGGGGCACAGGCAGGCAGCCTGGAGGTGGCGCGGCGAGCGTCAGGCACGCAGCTGCTTCGGTGCGAGGGGAGGAAGACGACAGGGGGGGGGGGTAGCGGTGGCGGGCTGGGCCGTGCTGCTGGGCCAGGTGGGCTACCAGGTGAGCGCCAGGTAAGGTTTCTCTCCCTCTCTCTGTTTTTCCTATTTCTGTTCTGTTTTATTTAATTGGCACTGAATTTTAATTCAAACAGAATTTGAAAACAGTGCCAAAACTCCCCTGGATATTTTTAAGTTACTTAATGGACTTCTCCACATATACAAAAATATCTCAGGTCATTTGAAAATATATTCATTATATATTATGAATATAACTCCAAATTCAAATAAAATATTGATTTAAAATCAGAGCCCAATAATTCCTTAGAAATGTCCCAAAATTTTGGTTTGATTTATAACTCTTGCCAAAATTGTCAGAGCTATTTCTAGGGCATTTTGGATTTACTGATTGCAATTTTTAGGGTTTCTTGCCCCTTTATTAAAATGATTTCCGAGGCTTTCAAATTTCCTCAGTTCAAGTTTCAAAATTTAAACATGATGCACACACCAGGCAGCACCAGAAGCTAGGGATGTGACAA
>NC_057801.1:254496707-254507992 GCF_018294505.1 Triticum aestivum | reverse complement strand
GTTTCTCTCCCTCTCTCTGTTTTTCCTATTTCTGTTCTGTTTTATTTAATTGGCACTGAATTTTAATTCAAACAGAATTTGAAAACAGTGCCAAAACTCCCCTGGATATTTTTAAGTCACTTAATGGACTTCTCCACATATACAAAAATATCTCAGGTCATTTGAAAATATATTCATTATATATTATGAATATAACTCCAAATTCAAATAAAATATTGATTTAAAATCAGAGCCCAATAATTCCTTAGAAATGTCCCAAAATTTTGGTTTGATTTATAACTCTTGCCAAAATTGTCAGAGCTATTTCTAGGGCATTTTGGATTTACTGATTGCAGTTTTAGGGTTTCTTGCCCCTTTATTAAAATGATTTCCGAGGCTTCCAAATTTCCTCAGTTCAAGTTTCAAAATTTAAACATGATGCACACACCAGGCAGCACCAGAAGCTAGGGATGTGACATTATCTAAACAAATGGCATAACTACCAAGGATTGCTCAATAATGATCTATACTTAGCTTCTTCAGTTCATTTACGACATACTTAGCATACTGAGGTCAAAAATGGCATTATAATCTATGTTACCTCCAAAATGACATAGACTTAGATTATTTTCCTTGAAAATGACATAATAACCTTACTAAGCTCCAAAATGACCTATTTACCTAGCTTAGCTCTAAAATGACCTACACTTAGCATTTTTACCTAGCTTAGCTAAAAAATGGAATTTTTACCTACCTTAATTAGAAGAAAAATAAGATAAAGAAGAGGAGAGGAGAAAAAGAAAGAGAAGAAAAATTCTTCTTCTTCTCCTCCTCCTCCTCCTCCTCCTCCTCCTCCTCCTTCTTCTTCTTCTTCTTCTTCTTCTTCTTCTTCTTCTAACTTTCTTCTTTCCCAATATGAAGATTTGCTTTAGATGAGGAAGCTTGCATTAATGGAGTCTACTCTTCTCCTTGTACTTCCTTTTTGTTTTGATTTTGTAGGATGAACAATGTGAAACTTGCTACCTATATATGTATGTATGGATGAAACCATTGTATGCTTGTTGTTGGATATGTTGGTTAGCTATATATGTTGCATATGGACTTTTGATTTGGTATGTATAGGTGTTGGATGATCATATCCATATGGCAGGGATATGATTTGGTATATATGTATATGTGTTATTATGCTTGTTGAAAGTATTTTCAAATGTGTATATATTTAGGCTTGCTAAACTAAGCCTGAGCGCATTCTAATTATAGTGCGCTCCGACCCACCTTTTGTTTGAGCGTGCAACGCTGGTGCAGTTCATTTATAACCACCAAAAAGAAAGCCCATTAAAAAAACTCCTGGCCCCCTCGACCCATGCGTCACAAACTGATCGTAATTTGTATACTAATGTATGGTAATCCAAACTGGTACTTTTACGATGACTGGGATCGCTGGACCAATAGTAATAGAGAGTAGCAAGTAGTAATGCAATTACCATCTATCCTAACTAAAAAAATATTACTCCCTCTGTAAACTAATATAAGAGTGTTTAGATAACTAAAATAGTAATCTAAACGCTCTTATATTAGTTTACGGAGGGAGTACCAACTAATTTGTTCTCTATAAACGTACGCACCAGACCATGACCCGTACACACAAAGAATTTTTGATCGATTGACTTATTATTACACCGTAACAAGATTACCTTAGGTACCCACTTAATTCATTACCATCTATATGTTGGTTCATTACTGTGTGCGCAAAATATTATGACGGATTTGATTTGATGGTGCATGGGACCAGAGGGGTGTGGTGGTAATCATTTAAATGGTGTTACTATCTCTGCTCTGGTTTTTACTAGAGTGCTAAAAGAAAACGTGTTGGGTAGGACAAAAGGGTGTGTAACCAATGTAAACAAGTTACTATCATCGCTAAATTATTACTATACCGCGCAAGGAACGGGGCGGGCGAGGGACTGAAGGGTTCCCCGGTAACCATTTTAATTTGATTACTATCTTTTGCAAAGACTTTTACTAGGGGCCGAGAGAAAAAGTCGTTCAAGCGGCTAAACACTGTGGCCGGAGCGCAGAATTAGAGTTTTGCGCTCGGGCTCATTTTAGCGCAGCCGTATATATATATATATATATATATATATATATATATATATATATATATATATATGTATATATATATATAGTAGCACTATTCTAATCCCAGGATTAGAATAACTATTTGGATCACGGCGCGCCCTATATAGGTCTCAAAGAGGCGTTCCCGAACTCCTGAGAAACCCACCCGACCGGTCAAAGAAAAAAACCCACCCCACCCACTTCCCACGACTCCCTCCACTACCCTCTCCCGATCCCATCTGCACACTCCCCACGGCATCGCGCTGCCGCCGATGAACTTCTCCCGATCCACTATCGCTGCCCCGCATCCCGCCGGCGCGCCTAACTCCGGCCACGTACCCCCACCGCCGACGAGCGGATCCAATGCCGCGCTAGGTCCGGCCGCCCCATCCTCCCCAGCGCGCTATCGCCACCAGAGCGCCCCCTGCCCATGGGTCCCGCCACCGGTCTCCTCCTGCAACCCCGCCACCACCATCCCCCCGGACCCAGCTGCAACTCCGCCACACGCCTCGGATCCTGCCGCGGTGCCGCCCCCCACAGCAGGATCTAGCCGCCGTCCCAACCGCGAGATCCGCCCACCGCCCCCATCCGGCCGCCGCGATGTCACCGTCCATCCCCCGGTGGTGCAGTGCGGCGCGCCCTTCCCTCCCATGCGACGCGCCCTTCCCTCCCGTCCGGCGCGAACTTCCCCCTACGCCGCTGTGACCTTCCCTCCCCTTCGGCGCGGCCTACCCTCTACTCCGGCGCGCCCTCCTACTCCTCCTCCACGTGCGACATGAACCTGGCCTTCGACCGCGAGCTCATCGGCCCGCCCATATACTTCGGCCTCATGGGCGACGGCCAGCCCATCGGATGCTACGACGACATGTGGCCGGCTGGTGCGTCAAGGTAACTATAACTAAACTAAACACACTCATTGTCTTTGAGTTTGGTCCTGCTGTACTGAACTTTTACTGAATAATTTGTGTATGTGTGCAGGTGATCTGTGACCACCTTGGGCTAGGAGTCAAAGACGGGGCTACCCTACATCTGGCACAGCAAGGGCAGCAACCCATTCGTGAACCTGAAGAAGGAGTACAAGGGCATCTTCTGGCAGGAGGACATCATCCCCTTCTTCCAGGTCGTGAAGCTGACAAGGAATGCGACACCATGCAGAAGTGCTACATCTCGCTCTCGCAGCAGGTCAAGGAGAAGCTCGGCAAGATCGACCCGTACTTCATCAAGCTCGCCGACGCCATGGTCACCTAGATCGAGGCCCGGGACATGCTCAACTCCAAGGAGGCCGACACCAACGGCAAGCTCAAGGGAAAGTAGATCGAGATCGAGGGAGAGAACCTTTTTGGCATTAGCATACTGAGGAGGCGGTGAGGCGGCGTATACCGGTTTCTTCAGTTCATAGGTTTAGTGCGTGCATCAGGTATTTAGGTTCAGGCTATTGTGTACTACAAAACATTAGCTGCCTGTATGTGAGAAAACCATGCTGTTTCTTATTTTGTTTATGTGAGAAAACAAAAATGTATTTTAGAAGTTCATTTATTATTTCCCCAAACGTTCATATATTACTACCTGTATGTATTTTGACATTTCACAACAAATGACAAGAATTGCGGCTAGATAAAGCGGCAAAACGATGGTACGCCACTCAAGCAGTGCATCACCGGCGGCCGCGTTGTCATCCTCGGCAGCAAAAATCAGTTTAACTGAAGTTCAATTCGTACGCTTCTAGCAGGTCAACTACAGCAGCAGCAGAGTTCTTAGCGTCTTCTTCCTAATTTCCCCATGTGAAATTCTATAAAAAGGAAGGAACAGTCTCCTTCTGGCTCAGCCATTGGTGATCCCGTTCGTGCTTCTCCTGCAGAACAAGTCGAACTTCACCAAAAACTAGAAAAAAGATGAGCACGCTCGTGCTTCTCCTGCAGACCAAGTCGAACTTCACCAAAAACTAGAAAAAAGATGAGCACGAATGCCTATCGATGTCCATTGTGTTATCCTGCTGACCAAGCAATTCAAAAGGAGCAAGTGGTTTCGTTCGCCTAAAGTACAAACATAAAAATATTCGGTTTTGATTCTCTGTAGTTATTCCCCCTAACTCGAGGGAGCACTAACCGTCCAAATATGTGCTCTTATACCTTTTTCTGTTCAAAGTGTGGTGAGGAATGAGAGGTACAGTATGTCTTTTTTTATATGAAAAATGTTCGTATAGCAACAAGCAGGAAAAAAATTGAAACAATGTCCTTTTGTTTAATTGTTTCTGTATTTGGGTTATGAAAAAACTCGAGTTCCATCTAGAAAATTTTGAAAATTTCAAATTGTAAAAAAGTTAAAACTTCAAATAGTTAAAAAAATAATCATATTTCCATGTTTCTAAAAAATAAACGAAGACGTTGTAATAAAAAAAAGAGTTTGATGTTCACGCGCGAGGCCTGGCCGCGGCGTCGTCCTGCTCCGCCGCCGCCGTTGTGGAAGATGACCATAGTATTGTGTGTAATGCTTGCACATAGTCTACTAGCACATAGTGTTGTGTGTAATACGAATTGGTGTTGCACTGTGCATGTATATTCTTGTGTAATTTTTTGCTTTTCGAACATGAAGTTCATGTATCAGAAAAAACTAACTTGAGAGGTATCACATAACAAAAACTTTCATCCAAAAAACCCAAAGGTCATTAGAAAAATCATCTCAAACAATTTTGTAAAAAAGATTTCTCTGTTAAAATAAACCTAGAAGTTCAAATTTATAAACGGAGCGGCTCGATGTCTATCAGAAAGTAGGATTTTTTCCATTACCAAAATAAATAAAACTAGGAAGTCCATATTAAAAAGATGGAGAAGTTTAATGATTATAGAAAACTCAGATTTTCCTCGTTATTAAAGAATGGAAACAAGAAGTTCAAAAATAAAATAACAAGAATTTCAACTTTAAAAAATAGAGCGCTTCAAAATTTCATAAAAAAGATTAAGAAAAAAACCATGATGTCCATATTAAAAAGACGGAAAAGTTCTATGATTATAGAAAACTCAGATTTTCCTTGTTATTAAAGAATGGAAACAAGAAGTTCAAAAACAAAATAACAAGAAGTTCAACTTTTAAAAATAGAGCGCTTCAAAGTTTCATAGAAAAAAATTAAGAAATAAAACAAGGAAGTCCAAATTAAAAAGATGAAGAAGTTTGATGATTATAGAAAACTCAGATTTATCTCATTATTAAAGAATGGAAACAAGAAGTTCAAAAATAAAATAACTTCTAAAAAAGTTGTTGCTAGAAGTTCAGGTGCTCTGTCCGGGGAAGTTCAACAAATTCTTGTGAGAGAGGTTGAACAAAAATACATGACAGAAGTTCAAGATGAAAATAGCGGGAAGTTCAACAACTACACGAAATGCGTTTTAGATAGGAAAATAAGAATAGAAAACAAAAAGCTTAAAAGATTTTGTTGCTAGAAGTTCACGTGCTACTCCCGGTGAAGTTCGAGATCTCTAGTGTGAGACGTCCGACCTTCAGTTACATGTAAAAAACAGGCAAAAAAGACATTGTTTTACGCATTCAAAAATATATTTTGAACCATTGCGAGTATGAAAAACTCATCAACACAAAAAAGTTGTGTGTTTTTAATAGCTTTCCATCGGTATATCATTTGCTCAATTACGGTAAGTGGTTTGAGAATTACGGGCAAAAAACATCACGTCAAAAAACAGAGTGAAGCTCAAACAGACATGCTCCAGAAGTTCAACTACTTCACGCAGTGCATTTCCGTTCACGATGAACGCAGAAATCATGATCTCGCCATTTTCTAATTTACCTCGAAACAAAGGTAATATCATTTGTGTAAGTTCAAGTCCTTGGTCGGAGAAAGTTAAAAAAATTATTGTGAGAGACGTTTGTACAAAAGGAATATTATTTGTGTAGCACTTACGAATGGATGAGAAAATTACAAACAAAAATACGTCCCAGAAGTTCAACGTGAAAATAGCAGGAAGTTCAACTACTACGCTAAATGAATTTCAGCTGAAAAACTTTCAAAATCATCGCGAGTATGAAAAAATGATCAACACGGGAAAGTTGCGTGTTTACAGCAGCTTTCCATTGGTATATCACACGCTCAATTCCCGTGAGTGGGATGGAGAGCTACGAGCAGTGGATGAAGATCTACGAGCAAAAAAATCACGTGAAAAACAAAGTGAAGTTCAGGTACACGCACTGAGAAGTTCAGGTTCTTCACGCAGTGCATTTTCGAAGAATCTGTTTCGCAGTAGAGGCAGAACGAATGATCCCGCCGTTTTCGGAATTACTTGAAAATGGCTAGGAATCAGAGAAAACCATCAACATGAAAAAGTTTTGCATTTTCCGTAACTTTTCAACGGTATATTATTTGCCCAATTCCGATAAAGTTTGTAGAAATTACGGTGAAAATACGTTTTTCGCCATTTTCGAAACTGACTTAAAACCGTAAAGAATTGGGAGAAATGATACATAACAAAAAGTTGTGCATTTGTTCAAGCTTTCCAATGCCATATCATTTGCTGCATTCGGACGCACTGTTAAAAAATTAGCTCGAAAATACGAACTCGGTAGGACTTGGACCATTTTCTAAATTACTCTTAAACCATTCAAAATTAGAAAAAAACTTTCAAGATGAAAAAGTAGCGCATTTTCATAAGTTTTCCAACGCCATATCATATGCCTCCATTGGATTAGCCTTTTAGAAATGACATCGAAAAAACGAACTCAGCTGTTCGGTTTACGAAATTTTATGTTTTTTCAAATTACTCTTTAACCATAGGGAATTAGAAAAAACTTTCAACGCGTGGAAGGAGCGGTTTTGCAGCAGCTTTCCAACGCCATATTATATGCCTCCTTCCGATAAACGGTTTAGAAATGCGATCGAAATTACGATTCACGTTTTTTGTGTGAAGAAAAAACGGTTTTCAAAACTGCTCTTAAACCGCTTACATTTTGCGGAAAATTTAACTAGGGTCATGATACTCATGTCCGTAGCTTTCCAACGGTATATAGCAAGCCCTATTTGGGCAATGTTGCCGGAAGTTCAACCTAGCACAGGGGGAAGTTCAGGTCGAACAACTCAGGCAGTAAAATCGCAAAAAATGCGAGTTCTTCACGACCCGAGTGCAAAATCCGCCTATGAGCGAGATTCCTATTTAAAACGAGTATTTAGTTGCTAAAAATCGTTTGAAGATTACACTTACATCACATGGAACATGACTAACCAGAAAAACTCGCGGTAGAAGGCACGGTCGCGAAGATAGCCCGAAGGTCGGGTTCGTACAGAGAGAAGTTCAGGCGCGCGTACAAACAAAAATACGCCACAGAAGTTCAACATGAAAACAGCATGAAGTTCAACTACTACGCTGAATGAATTTCGGATGAAAAACTTTTAAAATCGTTGTGAGTATGAAAAAAAGATCAACACGGGAAAGTTGTGTGTTTACAACAGCTTTCCATCGGTATATCACCTGCTCAATTCCGATGAGTGGATGGAGAGCTAGGAGCAATGGATAGAGATATATGAGAAAAAAAGCACGTGAAAAACAGAGTGAAGTTCAAGTACACGTGTCGAGAAGTTCAGGTTCTTCACGCGGTGCATTTTCGAAGAATCAGTTTCGCGATAAAGGCAGAACGAATGATCTCCTCATTTTTGCAATTACTCGAAAATGGCTAGGAATCAGAGAAAACCATCAACAGGAATTTTTTTTGCATTTTCCATAGCTTTTTAGCGGTATATTATTTGCCCCATTCCGATAAAGTATGTAGAAATTATGTCAAAATACGTTTTTAGCCATTTTCCAATTTGACTTAAAACTATAACGAATTAGGAGAAACAATATATACGAAAAAGTTTTGCATTTGCTCAAGCTTTCCAACGCCGTATTATTTGTTGCATTCGGCCATATGGTTAAAACATTATCTCGAAAATACGAACTCGGTGGAACTTGTACCATTTTCTGAATTACTTTTAAACAGTTCCAAATTAGAAAAAACTTTTAACATGAAAAAGTAGCGCATTTTCACAAGCTTTCCAATGCCATATCATTTGCCTCAAATGGATTAGCCGTTTAGGAATTACATTGAAAATACGAACTCGGCTGTTCGGTTTGCAAAATTTTACGATTTTCAAAATTACTCTTTATCCATAAGGAATTATAGAAAACTTTCAACATGTCGAAGGAGAGGTTTTGCAGCAGCTTTCCAACGCTATATTATTTACCTCATTCCGATAAACGGTTTAGAAATGCGATCAAAAATACGACTCACGTTTTTTGTATGAAGAAAAAATGGTTTTCAAAACTGCTCTTAAACCGCTTACATTTTGCCAAAAATTTCACTTGAATCATGATATTGGTGTCCATAGCTTTCCGATGGTATATCGCAAGCCCCATTTGGACACTTTTTAGCTGAAGTTCAACCCAGTACAGAGGGAAGTTCAGGCGCGTTATTCAGGCAGTTCAGGTTGTGATCAGAATATATATATATATATATATATATATAGACGGTCTATTCTGCTAATATTAGCAGAATAACTATTTTGCACATCACTTCCGCACTGCACGCTGAACACAAGTGCACGTCATTCTTTGAACCAAGTGTGCTGCAGTACTCACACGAGTGAACTTCTCGTCGAAAAAAACTGCACGCGTTATTTTTTCGGTGCTGTTTTCGCTCTAATTTTTTAACCGTTTATCGGAATGAGGCGTGTAATATACCGTTGAAAAGCTATGGATTAGGCGCAACTTTGACATGTTGAACATTTTCCGAGATTCCACACGGTTTAAGAGCAGTTTTGAAATTTGCGCGTCCCATGACGAGTGGCAGCAAGCGTTTTTTCGCGTTTTTTCTAAACCGCTTGTCGGAATGAAGCAAATGATACGCCGTTGGATAGATATCATCGAGGCACATCTTTTTGATATATAAATGTTTCTATAATTCGTTACGGTTTAAGAGCAGTTTCAAAATTACTAAATCACGGAACTCTGTTTTTTGAATTTTTTGAAATTTTCGGTACTGTTTTTGCTCCAATTTTCTAACCATTTGTAGAAATGAGACGTATGATACGCTGTTGGAAAGCTATGGACAAGGAGCAACTTTCATATGTTGAAATGGTTTTGAGATTCCTTACGGTTTTTAGTTAATTTTGAAAATCGTGCAGCGGACGACGAGTGGTAGCGGCCATTTTTGGCGAAATTTTTACAAACCGCTGGTCAGAACGATCCAAACGATACGCTGTTGGAAAGATATCGATGAGGCGCAAGTTTTTCATGCAGAACACTCTCCCTAATTCTTTACGGTTTAAGAGAAATTTCAAATTTACCGAAATGCGGACACTCTATTTTTCTCGACACCCAAATTCACGTGGGTACTTCATCCGACTGAAAACCGCACTGCATCGAACGAAAAACCGCACTACATCGGACGGGTAAGAGAACTGCATGGTTTCTTTTATTCAAACATAATTTTTGAAGGACGAGAAAAATAGAGTGCACTTCACATACGGTGTAAATGAACCACAACACTTTCAAGAAGTGAACCGCATTACTTTTTTTCGCTTTCCGGAACAATTCTTTTGCACATACGGGATGAACAACATCATACGGCCGACCGCAGTGCTTCAGAATGAAAACCGCTCTGCATCGGACGGGCAAAGCGAGCTGCATGATTTCTTTTGTTAGACGTAATTTTTCTCAAAGGAGTTTTTGTTATCTTTTTTTTTCAACATTTTTTATGAACGAGTGGACCTCAAAGACGAGGGCAAGTGAACCACACGAATATCAAAAGTGAACCACATTAGAAATATGTTTTCTCTGACACAATTTTTGCACTTCATATTGGTTGTAAGTGATCCGTGGTACTACCAAAAATGAACCGCATCACTACGGAAAGTGAACCGCATTGCTTTTCCTTTTGTTTCCCTAGAACATTTTACAATGAACCGTCTTCTTTGGGTTTTTTACAATGTGAACAATAAGCGTCTTCACAATGAATAGAAAAAAATCAATACTATATATACACGTGTTTTTTGTTGTTCTCTCATCTTCTGCTAAAATCTAGTAATCTGGCCGGCCTGAAAGCAAATAGTAAAACTGCACTGCATGCCTTCTAAAAAAAGCAAAGTGCAGTGCACCAGACTTCTTTTCCCGAACAAATAAATCGAACAACACTGCACTAGAGATTTTTTTTCCAAATCAAAAAAATGTGAACGGCATGTGGACACCCTCGGAACTGCATGCACACAGCTAGCCATGGTACTCCAAGCCACTCGAGAGGGATCCTCCTGTGTTGCGTTCTCGTCGGTGGCGAGGTACAGGTCCGAGGGCTCGGATCTGGCGCACTGCAAGCCCGGGAGGCCTAGACTGCAAGGGAAGGGGGGAAGCTCGTCGGGAAGACATGAGCACAGAAGGGACAGATGGAGACGAGCAGGACCATCCATCCACATCTGTATTGTCGAAGGGAGGCTCGGGCCAGCGAGGTGGAGTTCCTCCTCTGCTTGTCGTTGGCCGGGGGGGTGGGATGGCTGCTGCTTTTTTGCACTGTGGTGCGGGATGGGTGTGCTGCGTGCACCAATGCAGTGGACTGCACGGCGCCGCAACCGATGGCTTGATGAAGCAGACCACGGGAGGTCCAAAAAGGATGGTGGGGCGGCTGTGGGCGCAGCGGCCGGTGAGTACAGAGGTGGGAGAAGGCCATGGGAGACCGCCAGCCATCCTGTGGTAGTCGTCGAGTGGACGGGGAGGCCGCGCCTGCTGGTAGGCGGAGGGGCAGCATGGGCCACCGGATCTGGCGGCGGGGCGTTGTGAGGGGGGCCACCGTGGCCTGGATCCGTCGGTGGAGGACCACTGCAGCTCACCGGCGAGGGAGGAAGGCCGCGGGCCGGTCGCAGCGGGGTGCAGGGAGGAGAGGGCCATGGGGGGCTCGCCGGATCTGGGGAGGAGAGGGCCACAGCGACCTCGGTGCGGGGGAGGGATGGTGCGGCCCCAAGTGGCAAAGACGGCGTAGATCCAAGGTGGAGGAGGGATGGGTGCTCCGACGACGGATCTGGGGAGGGGTGGAGCACCGGCGAGCTCAGACAGGTGGTGGCGCGCACGATGGGAGGTGGCAGCGCGGTGGTGAGGTTGGGCGGCGGCGCACTTGAGTAGAGAGGTGGAGGGGATTTGGGCGTGAGGTGGGGAGGTTGGGCGGCG
>NC_057801.1:254438393-254496276 GCF_018294505.1 Triticum aestivum | reverse complement strand
GGTGGGGGGTTGCGGTGGCGGCGGGCCGAGGCTACGGCAGTGGTAGAAGGTGGCCCGGGAGGGTGGGGGTGGGGGCGAAGTGGGTGGTTTCAGTGATTTTTTTGTTTGTCGGATCGGGTGGTGTGCAGAATAAGCGTTTGGTGTGCAGAATAAGACTTTAGAGGGTGTTATCATAATACACCCACCCTATATATATACACACACACACAGACACACACACACACACACACAGACGGTCTATTCTACTAATATTAGCAGAATAACTATTCTGCACACCACTTCCGCACTGCACGATGAACGCAAGTGCACGTCATTCTTTGAACCAAGTGTGCTGCAGTACTCACACGAGTGAACTTCTCGTCGAAAAAATTGCATGCGTTATTTTTTCAATACTGTTTTCGCTCTAATTTTTTAAGCATTTATCGGAATAAGGCGTGTAATATACCATTGAAAAGCTATGGATTAGGCGCAACTTCGACATGTTGAACACTTTTCGAGATTCCACACAGTTTAAGAGCAGTTTTGAAAATGGTGCGGTCCATGACGAGTGGCAGCGAGCATTTTTTCGTGATTGCTTCTAAACCGCTCGTCGGAACGAAGCAAATGATACACCCTTGGAAAGATATCGTCGAGGCGCATCTTTTTCATATTTATCATTTTCTCTAATTCGTTACGGTTTAAGAGCAGTTTTAAAATTACTAAATCGCGGAATTCTGTTTTTCAAAAAAATTCAAATTTTCGGTACTGTTTTCGCTCCAGTTTTTTAACCGTTTGTCGAAACGAGACATGTAATATACCATTGAAAATCTATGGTCGAGGCGCAACTTTCATATGTTGAAATGTTTTTGAGATTCCTTACGGTTTTAAGTTAATTTTGAAAATTGTGTGGCGGACGATGAGTGTCAGCGGCCGTTTTTCGCAAAAATTTACAAACCTCTGGTCGGAATGATTCAAAAAATATGCCATTGGAAAGATATCGATGAGGCGCAACTTTTTCATATAGAACAATCTCTCTAATTCCTTACGGTTTAAGAGGAATTTTGAATTTACCGAAATGCGGACACTCTGTTTTTCGCGACACCAAAATCAACGAGTGAACCACATCGGACAGAAAACCGCACTGATCCAGACTGAAAACCGCACTGCATCAGACAAGCAACTTCAGACAAGCAACTGAACTTCATGGGTTTTTTTGTCGGGCGTGGATTTTACAAGACGAGTTTTTGCAAGTTTTATTGTCTTTTTTCCAACATTTTTTATGAATGAGAGTGGACCGCGGAGACAAGGGCAATTGAACCACCACATACATCAAAATGAACCACATTACTACTTTTTGTTTCGCTAATTTTTTCCGCACTTCCACGTTGTGCGCAAGTGAACAATATCATTCTCAGAAGTGAACGACATCTGAGTACCAAACGCACTGCATGTGTTCATGTAATCGTTTTTGAAACACACGAAACAAAGTGCACTTCATACATATGGGTGATGAAACATATTCTTTTTACACAAATTGAGTGAACTTCAAAAAGAATTCTCAAAAAAATGGAAAACATGGATGGAGTGCACTGCGTCGCCCAACTTTTCCATGAAAAAATGTACTGCATGCGCGGGGCAAGAAGAGCATGAGATGCCTCAGTCTCTCGTCTCTGGGTGTACAAACGATGAAGAGGGCATAGTCGCTGTGTAGTCTACTAGCCTGCAACATGTGGTTCTGCAGGTGCGGGCATGCAGCTCGCTGGCGTGCTGCTCGCAGTTCCGAAAGGTTGCCGTCCAGCTGCACTATGGCGCACGGGGCTTGTCCTCGGCCTCCCAGCAAGATGGGGGAGGTGGAAGGAGGCAGGGTTGCATCGGTGGGAAGATCTCGACTCCACCTGCACCTGAACTGCACGAGAGCATCAGCAGGGCTACACGAGAGTGATTCATGTGAAAAAAAATATGAAATACAGTGAACTGCAAAAACATAGCATCTGATGAAAATGTGATGCATGACCAAAAAAGCACACAACACACCGCACATCATCGTCCTGGCGAACTACAACGGGAACCAGGGGCCGAAGCTACTTGTTGCCGGAGGGCGTGGATCCAGGGAGCCCGCCTATCGGCGTCCCAGGAAAGGCAAGAGGAGCCCGTGGTTGGGCGTCGCGATGGGCTTGGTGAGGGAGGTCGCCGCATGGAGGCGCCCAGATCCGATGGCAGCATGGGGAGGTATGGGCGGTAGCATGGGGATGAAGAAGAGAGCGGCACCGCAACGCCAAAGAAACTGCACGCGCACTCTCGTGAACTGCACACACGCGGGAGCAGCTGTGGAGTGCAGGTCGTCGGAGGAGATCTCACCGGAGGAACTTGCCATCAGTGGTCAATTGGTCGGGGGACGGCCAAATCCGTGGATGGAGAGCCATCGGAGCTCTGTCGAACTGCATATCGGGAAGCATCAGAGGAGCCAGCAGAGGCCATGGCCGCCGGATCCATAGAAGGGGAAGCCTTGGCGGCTACCACGCCGGGTGAGCACCTCGCGCTGGTCGCCGGAGTGGGGCACCACCGCGGTGCTGATTGCGGCCCGTCCTAGGGCAGGAGGAAGGTGGCTAGGGGCTGGACACAGCCGGATCCGTCGCCGGGGAAGCACTGGGGGGGCGAGGGCACGACACATCGAGGTGCTGGAGAAGAGGTGATGGTGGATCTCACCGGATCCATGGTGGGGTCGGCGCGTAGTGGTCAGGGCCTCTCGGATCTGATGGAAGGGGAGGCGAGGCTGCTTCGATCCCTTGCTGGTGCAGTGGGAGGTTAGTGCGGCTCGGGGAAGGAGGCAGCCACGCTGGCTGGCGTCGTGGGCGACGGCGGGTCTGGGAGCGAGTCCGGGTGTGGTGGGGTGGGGCGCTGCGGGATGTTAGGAGGGCTAGATGCGGGGGGAGGCCGGTCGCTGGCGGGTGGCCGGCCGACACGGAGATGGTGGCTGGCGTCAACGGCGGAAGAAGGTGAGGGGGATTGGGGGGTCGGGCGGTGCGATGCGAGGCGTGAGTGGGAGAGAGAAGGTGAGGAAACCGGGGATCGGTGTGGTGCGGGAGTTGTGAGGAGAGAGAAGAAGGTCGGATAGGGTGGGGGGAGTTCGTTTTTGTTTTCTGGGTGCTTTTTCTGTACGCTGGCGCAGTGCTGAAGTGTTAGCAGAATAAGAGATTTGTGTGTAGAATAAGACTTTTAAGGGTGTTATCATAATAGACCCACCATATATATATATATATATATATATATATGTGTGTGTGTGTGTGTGTGTGTGTGTGTGTGTGTGTGTGTGTGTGTGTGTGTGTGAAATTGAATGAATTTAAGAAAAAATGGAAAAAAGGGGGCTATACAGGATCTTTGCCGTCTATTGGAAGACAGCAAAGAGCTTTGGGCAAAGCTGCCACGTGGCAGCTACCTGTGCAACCTGGGGGGGCACTAGGCTGGCCTATATGGTTGCTTTCCCGTCTGCTGGCAGATGACAAAGACCTTTGCATCTTTGCCATCTGCCAGCAAAGATTCAAAGGTTTTTGCCGTGTGTCAGCAGGCGTCAAAGCACGATGTTAACCCCTTAATGGACCTAGGCTGCCACGTGTGTCGTCCAGGTCCTTTGTCGTCTGTTAGCGGACGGCAAGGACCTTTGCATCTTTGCCATCTTCCGGTAGAAGGCGAAGTGCCCTTTGCCGTAGTTTGTTCAGTTGGACGTGTTGCCATCTGCTGGCTGACGGCAAAGGCCTTTGCCATCTGCCAGACATGCCTTTGCCGTCAGCCACGGCAGACGGCAAAGTTCCTGATTCCTGTAGTGTAACAAACTATGATCTCAGTCATTGAGGAAATTGCAAATTATCATAACATCAGAAAGAGTCAATTCAAGAGCTTTTGGGTTCAAAGTTTCAATCGGACACAGAGAAAGATAGGGGCTTATAGTTTCGCCTCCCAACCTTTTACCTCAAGGGTAATGTCAACAATAATACTTTATGATAACCTACATTCGAGTGGATATATATATATATATATATATATATATATATATATATATATCTCCAACACATAGTGCTTGCCAAAAGAAAAAGTGTAAAAAGATAGGTGAAGATCAGCATGACTCTTGTAAGGGTAGAAGATAAAAGTAAAAGATAGGCCCTTCGTAGAGGGAAGCAGAGGTTGTCATGCGCTTTTATGGTTGGATGCACAAATTCTTAATGCGCTTTATATTGTCGCTTGTGATAAAGAACTTTATTATGCAGTCTGTCACTTTTATTTCTTCCATATTACAAGTTCATATAAAGCTTATTTTCTTCACAATAATGGATCATACATATTTAGAGAGCAATTTTTATTGCTTGCACCGATGAAAACTTACTTGAAGGATCTTACCCAATCAATAGGTAGGTATGGTGGACTCTCATGGCAAAACTGGCTTTAGGGATGTTTGGAAGCACAAGTTGTATCTCTACTTGGTGCAAAGAATTTGCCTAGCATGAGAGAGAAAAGGCAAGCTCAACATGTTGGAGGTGCTATGACAATATAACTTCTATTCCGATATAAGCATACATAACTCATTATGTTGTCTTCCTTTCCAACATCAACTTTTTAGCATGTCATATTTTAATGTGTGCTCACAATTACAAAAGATGTCCAAGATAGTATATTTATATGTGAAGCCTCTCTTTCTTTATTACTTCCTATTAATTGCAATAATGACCCAAACTATGTTTGTCAACTCTCAACAAAATTTATTCATCATACTCTTTATATGTGAAGTCATTACTCTCCATAAGATCAACGTATGAAATTTTTATTTCTTTTTATTCCTTTCTTTAATTCCTTCAAGATCATAGCAAGATAGAAAAGACCTCAACTCAAAACTACTCTTTATTATATATATCACAGACTCGATTACATAGATAGAGACCAAAACAAAACTTAAAGCTAGATCATACTAAAAACTTTATTCTACTAGATCAAGATATAACCAAAAGGATCAAACTAAGAAAAACGATAAAGGTAAAGGTGTGATGCACTACAAAAAAAATACACTTTCGTGATGATACGTGTTTTTCACAGTAGGTCACGTTTTCTGTCATGCATGTACATCCATGACGATTTTATTACAGAATCAAGATAGTCATACATGTATTGTCGTAGAAGTGTTCCATGGCATTACCAAAATTATCATCATGGAAGTGTCCACTTCCATGACAATAAATCGCGTGTCATAGAAGTGCTTTCATTAAGGGTGACCGACACGTGGCATCCACCGTAACGGCTCGCTGTTAAGCTATCGGGTCCAGTTTTGGATCCGATAACCCGTTAACAGCCCGGGCCAATGGGGATTTTCCACGTGTAAAATTCTCATTGGCCAGAGGAAACACGTGTTGGCTCACCGTTGGGACAGATGTCATCCACTCATTGGACAGGAGGCGCCTATGATATGTCGACATGTAGGCACGACCCAACAGAGGCCCATTCCGGTAAAAAGGCCGGCCCGTTTGACTTGGTCAAAAGGTAACGGGTCGGGCCATGAAATGCCTGTTAACAACATGTTTGTATATCGCCCATTTACGGCCTGCTAACACCCGACCCAATACGACCTATCAGAATTAAGCCCAGTAGCTTCATCTGGGCCGTCCAATATGATTCCAGCCCATTGTAACTTTCGGCCCATGTATGGCCCATGACGTCTTTTGGCCCATATGAGGCCCTTCAAACCTCTGGTCCCATTAAAGGCCCGAGATGAAACTGGCCCATAATGAACAGTGTATCGCTTTATTCTCATTAACGGTCCATTATTCTGTCCACCGTTTCTAGCCCGTGTTAACTTTTGGCATTCTAAGGGCCCATTTATTCTTGGGCTCATTGAGGGAGTCCTGGATTAGGGGGTATCTGGATAGCCGGACTATATACTTTGGCCGAACTGCTGGACTATGAAGATACAAGACTCAAGACTTCGTCCCGTGTCTGGATGGGACTCTCCTTTGCATGGAAGACAAGCTTGGCGATTTGGATGTTAGATCTCCTTCTTTGCAACCGACTCTGTGTAACCCTAGCCTCCTCCGGTGTCTATATAAACCGGAGGGTTTAGTCCGTAGGAGGAGAACAATCATAATCATAGGCTAGCTCCTAGGGTTTAGCCTCTACGATCTCGTGGTAGATCAACTCTTGCAATTATCATATCATCAAGATCAATCAAGCAGGAAGTAGGGTATTACCTCCATCGAGAGGGCCCGAACCTAGGTAAAACATCATGTCCCCTGCCTCCTGTTACCATTAGCCTTAGACGCACAGTTCGGGACCCCCTACCCGAGATTCGCCTGTTTTGACACCGACATTGGTGCTTTCATTGAGAGTTCCTCTGTGTCGTCGCAGCAAGGCTCGATGGCTCCTTCAATCATCGACAACAACGCGATCCAGGGTGAGACTTTTCTTCCCGGACAGATCTTCGTGTTCGGCGGCTTCGCACTGCAGGCCAACTCGATTGGCCATCTGGAGTAGATCGACAGCTACGCCCCTGGCCATCAGGTCAGGTTCGGGAACTAGAACTACACGGCCGACATCCGCAGAGACTTGATCTTCGACGTATTCAGGCCTACGCCAGGAGCGCCGAACAGTCATGACGAGCACGGCTTAGATCTGCTATCAGATAATATTCAGGATATCGCACCTGTAATAGCCCCGGACTATCGCGTCGTCCGAGGACGGGTGGATGGACCCCACCCCGGAGGCCGCATACTCATCGGCGGTAGAGTCGAACACAGACTCCACCTCTAAGGAAATCTGTGTCACCGGACCCCCGGACTTGCGTCCGGCTTTAGGTTCCGGACCGTACGCACCCGGGCCCATCGAATCCAATTGGGCTCCGGTAATGGAGTTCACTGTTGCGGATATCTTTTAGCACTCGCCCTTCAGCGGCATGCTGAATTCATTAAGGTCTCTCTCTTTGTCAGGAGACTCTTGGCCAAACTATGTCAGGCTCGAGTGGGAAGCAGGCGATGAGGAAATTCGTTACCCACCCACCACACACTTCATTGCCACTGTTGATGATTTGACCGACGTGCTTGACTTCGACTCTGAAGACATCGACGGTGTGGACGACGATGGAGGAGAAGAACAGGAACCACCGCCCACGGGGCGCTAGACAGCCACCTCCTCGTATGATATATATATGGTGGACACTCCCAAAGAAACCAAGGGCGATGAGGCAATAGAGGATAACCCCTTAAGGAAGAAATCAAAGCAAGGGCGTCATCGGCGCCGCTCTAAGCCCCGCCACAGCAATACTGGCATAGGGGACGAAAACAATCCGGATGGTGCCGAAGATGAATACAATCCCGATCAGCCTGCCTTCGAGCAGGCCGGACAGGAAGACGAGCAGGTTAGCCCAAATGAACAGGCGACAAACGGATACTTGGAGGAGGACAACTACATGCCCCCCTCCGAAGACGAGGTGAGCCTCAGCGACGATGAATTTGGCGTGCCTGAGGATCCCGTAGAGCAGGAGCACTTCAAGCGCCGGCTTATGGCCACTGCAAGAAGCCTGAAAAGAAGCAGCAGCAGCTCCAAGCTGATCAAGATCTGCTCACAGACAAATGGACTGAGGTCCTGGCAGCTGAGGAATACAGACTCGAGCGCCACACCAAAGGTTACCCAAAGCACAAGTTGCTACCTCAACTCGACGAGGAGGTCCTAAAGCCCACACTACCAGCATAGGACGAGGCTGACTGGCCACCTCATGGCCGGGATAAAACGGTGTATCAGCCCGAATACCAGCCCGCACCCCCACGCCAATACACTATGGCCCGGGGCAATAGGCAGGACCTACGAGACATACTGGAAAACAAAGCAGGACAACCAAGATTGATCTACGGATCACGGGGGCGCGCCCCAAAACATGACGATGATCGTCATGCCAGATACACTATCAACAAGTCCGGCCGGGCCGAACATATCCGACCAGACTTATTCGAACTGCGTAGTAACATAGCCCGGCATAGAGGCGCTGCACACCCCCTCTGCTTCACTGACAAAGTAATGGATCACGAATTCCCAGAAGGGTTTAAACCCGTAAACATCGAATCATACGATGGCACAACAAACCCCGCGGTATGGATCGAAGATTTCCTTCTCCACATTCACATGGCCCGCGGTGACGATCTACATGCCATCTAGTATCTTCCCCTTAAACTCAAAGGACCGGCCCGACACTGGCTGAATAGCCTACCGGCAAATTCCATCGGCAGTTGGGAAAAGCTGGAGGACGCGTTCCTCGACAAGGTCCAAGGCACTTACGTGCGACCACCGGATGCTGATGACTTGAGTCACATTACCCAACAGCCCGGAGAGTCAGCCAGGAAATTCTAGACTCGGTTCCTAACAAAAAAGAACCAAATTGTCGACTGTCCGGACGCTGATGTCTACTACACAACCTTCTTTTTGTAGACGTTGTTGGGCCTGCAAGGTCACAGGTTTGCAGGACAGTAGCAAATTTCCCTCAAGTAGATGACCTAAGGTTTATCAATCCGTAGGAGGCGTAGGATGAAGATGGTCTCTCTCAAACAACCCTGCAACCAAATAACAAAAAGTCTCTTGTGTCCCCAACATACCCAATACAATGGTAAATTGTATAAGTGCACTAGTTCGGCGAAGAGATGGTGATACAAGTGCAATATGGATAGTAGATATAGGTATTTGTAATCTGAAATAATAAAAACATCAAGGTAAATAATGATAAAAGTGAGCGTAAACGGTATTGCAATGATAGGAAACAAGGCCTAGGGTTCATACTTTCACTAGTGCAAGTTCTCTCAACAATAATAACATAGATAGATAATATGACAAGCCCTCAACATGCAACAAAGAGTCACTCCGAAGCCACTAACAGCGGAGAACAAACGTAGAGATTATGGTAGGGTACGAAACCACCTCAAAGCTATTCTTTCGGATCAATCTATAAAAGAGTTCGTACTAGAATAACACCTTAAGACACAAATCAACTAAAACCCTAATGTCACCTAGATACTCCATTATCACCTCAAGTATCTGTGGGCATGATTATATGATATGCATCACACAATCTCAGATTCATCCAACCAACATAAAAGTACTTCAAAGAGTGCCCCAAAGTTTCTACCGTAGAGTCAAGAACGTGTGCCAACCCCTATGCATAGGTTCCCAATGTCACGAAACCCGCAAGTTGATAACCAAAACATACATCAAGTGGCACATGATATCCCATTGTCACCACAGATAATCACGGCAAGACATACATCAAGTGTTCTCATAAAAGACTCAATCCGATAAGATAACTTCAAAGGGGAAACTCAATTCATCACAAGAGAGTAGAGGGGGAGAAATATCATAAGATCCAGCTACAATAACAAAGCTCGGGATACATCAAGATCGTGTCATAGATGGAACACGAGAGAGAACACGAGAGAGAGAGATCAAACACATAGCTACTGGTACATACCCTCAGCCCCGAGGGTGAACTACTCCCTACTCGTCATGCATAGCGCCGGGATGATGAAGATGGCCATCGGTGATGGGATCCCCCTCCGGCAGGGTGCCGGAAAGGGCTCCTGAGAGGTTTTTGGTGGCTACAGAGGCTTGCGGCGGTGGAACTCCCGATCTATCTTCTGTTCTGGAAGTTTTAGGGTACGTAGGTATATATGGGTGAAAGGAGTACGTCGGTGGAGCTACGAGGGCCCCACGAGGTAGGGGGCGCGCCCGGGGGGTGGGCGCGCCCTCCACCCTCGTGAGCACCTCCCGTATCTTCTGACGTGGGGTCCAAGTCCATCAGGTGGGTTTCCTTCCAAAAATAACTTCTCTAGTTGATTTCGTTCCGTTTTGACTCCGTCTGATATTCCTTTTCCTCGAAACACTAAATTAGGCATAAAACAACAAATCTGGGCTGGGCCTCCGGTTAATAGGTTAGTCCCAAAAATAATATAAAAATGGATAATAAAGCCCAATATTGCCTAAAACAGTAGATAAAGTTGCATGGAGCAATAAAAAATTATAGATACGTTGGAGATGTATCAAGCATCCCCAAGCTTAATTCCTGCTCGTCCTCGAGTAGGTAAATGATAAAAAAGAATTTTTGATGCGGAGTGCTACTTGGCATAATTTCAATGTAAATCTTCTTACTTGTGATATGAATATTCAGATCCAAAAGATTCAAGACAAAAGTTCATATTGACATAAAAATAATAATACTTCAAGCATACTAATCAAAGCAATCATGTCTTCTCAAAATATCATGGCAAAAGAAAGTTCATCCCTACAAAATCATATAGTTAGGCTATGCTTCATTTTCGTCACACAAAGATGTTCCCAACTTCTATACCCCCGATGACAAGCCAAGCAATTGTTTCATACTTAAATAATCTCAAAAAATTTCAACCTTCACGCAATACATGAGCGTGAGCCATGGATATAGCACTATGGGTGGAATAGAATATGATGATGGGGATTGTGTGGAGAAGACAAAAAAGGAGAAAGTATCACATTGACGAGGATAATCAATGGGCTATGGAGATGCCCATTAATTGATGTCAACATGAGGAGTAGGGATTGCCATGCAACGGATGCACTAGAGCTATGTATGCTCAACAAAAGAAAACTAGTGGGTGTGCATCCAACTCGCTTGCTCATGAAGACCTAGGGCATTTGAGGAAGCCCATCGTAGGAATATACAAGCCGAGTTCTATAATGAAAAATTCCCACTAGTATAAAAAGACAACTTATGAGACTCACTACATGAAGAACAAGGTGCTACTTTGAAGCACAATATATGAGACTCACTACATGAAGAACAAGGTGCTACTTTGAAGCACAAGTGTGGAAAAAGAGATAGTAGCATTGCCCTTTTTATTTATTTTCTTTTTTTGGGCCTTTCTTTTTTTCTTTTGGCCTTTCTTCTTTTTTTCTTTTTTTTCTTTTTGGGCAATGCTCTAATAATGATTATCATCACACTTCTATGGATTACAACATAAGGATTACAACTCGAAACTTAGAACAAGATATGACTCTATATGAATGCTTCCGGCGGTGTACCAGGATGGTGCAATGAATCAAGAGTGACATGTATGGAAAATAATGCATGGTGGCTTTGCCACAAATACGATGTCAACTACATGATCATGCAATGGCAATATGACAAAAGTAATGTATGTCATGATGATGATGGTGGAAGTTGCATGGCAATATATCTCGGAATGGCTATGGAAATGCCATGATAGGTAGGTATGGCTGTTTTGAGGAAGATATAAGGAGGTTTATGTGTGATAGAGCATATCGTATCACGGGGTTTGGATGCACCAGCGAAGTTTGCACCAACTCTCAAGGTGAGAAAGGGCAATGCACGGTACCGAAGAGGCTAGCAAAGGCGGAAAGGTGAGAGTGCGTATAATCCATGGACTCAACATTAGTCAAAAGAACTCATATACTTATTGCAAAAATTTAGAAGCCATCAAAAATCAAGTACTATGCACATGCTCCTAGGGGGATAGATTGGTAGGAAAAGACCATCGCTCGTCCCCGACCGCCACTCATAAGGATGCACAAGCCAGGTACACTTCATGTTTCAAATTTGTTACACAACTTTAACCATACGTGCATGCTTCGGGACATGAAAACTTCAACACAAGCATTCTTTGAATTCATAATCACCCAACTAGCACGACTTTGATATTATCACCTCCATATCTCAAAACAATTATCAAGCATCAAACTTATCTTAGTATTCAATTCACTCAAAAGAAAGTTTCACATATCTTGAACACCAAGTATATTAACATGAAGCAAATTACCATGTTATTCACGACTCTCAAAATAATCTAAGTGAAGTATGAGAGTTCATCTATTTCTTCAAAATAAAACTACCACCCTGCTCTAAAAGGTATAAGTGATGCACTAGAGCAAATGACAAACTACTCCGAAAGATATAAGTGAAGGTCAATGAGTAGCTAAATAATTATGCAACTATGCGAAGACTCTCTCTCATTTAATAATTTCAGATCTTGATACTTTATTCAAACAGCACGCAAAGCTAAAGAAAACTACATTGCAAGGATAGCACAACTCATGTGAAGAAGCAAAAACTTAGGCTCAACCGATACTAACCGATAGTTGTTGAACAAGAAAGGTGGGATGCCTACCGGGGCATCCCCAAGCTTAGATGCTTGAGACTTCTTGAAATATTATCTTGGGGTGCCTTGGGTATCCCCAAGCTTGAGCTTTTGTTTCTCCTTAATTCCTCTCATATCACGGTTTCTCTTTTTATCAAAAGCTTCATTCACAACAAACTCAACAAGAACTCGTGAGATAGGTTAGTATAAACCAATGCAAAACCTTATCATTTTCTACTGTAACAAATCACTAAAATTATTATTCAACATTGAATACTAAATGCCTCTGCATATTTAATACTCCTATCCTCAAATAGGATCATTAATTAAGAAAACATATGCAAACAATGCAACCATAACAGCAATCGGCCAAAACAGTACAGTCTGTAAAGAATGCAAGAGTATCAATACTTCCCTGACTCTAAAAATTATGAACTAAAATTCCCACTGTAATAAATTTATCATATCTCAATATGCAAAAATATTCAACATTATACCACTCTCTTACTTTTCTAGGGAAATTTTGCAACAGCAGTAAACTTTTTGTTTTTCAAATAGCAACATGTACACTAGCAAAATAAGCATGGGAAAGGCTATCCTTGACTTCTTTATTGAAACTAAAGATGCAAAACATTATTCTAACTAACATCAAGCAAAAACTAACAAAAGGAAATGACGCTCCAAGCAAAACACATATCATGTGGTGAATAAAAATATAGCTCCAAGTAAAGTTACCGATGAACGAAGACGAAAGAGGGGATGCCTTCCGGGGCATCCCCAAGCTTAGGCTCTTGGTTATCCTTTAATATTACCTTGGGGTTCCTTGGGCATCCCCAAGCTTAGGCTCTTGCCACTCCTTATTCCATAGTCCATCGAATCCTTACCCAAAACTTGAAAACTCCACAACACAAAACTCAACAGAAAACTTGTAAGCTCCGTTAGTATAAGAAAATAAAACCACCACTTAGGTACTGTAATGAACTCATTCTAAATTCATATTGGTGTAATATCTACTGTACTTCAACTTATCTATGGTTCATACCACTTAATACTAGCCATAGATTCATCAAAATAAGCAAACAGCACATAGAAAACAGAATCTGTCAAAAACATAACAGTCTGTAGTAATCTGTATCAAACGTATACTTATGGAACTCCCAAAATCCTACCAAATTAGGAAGTCCTAAGAAATTTGTGTACCAATACAGAGAAAAAAGAATCAGATCATAAGCACGTTCCTGTGAATTAACAAAACTAATTTACTGGGTGCAAAAGTTTCTGATTTTCAGCAGGATCAACAAACTATCACCGTAAGCCATCCTAAAGGTCTTACTTGGCACTTTATTGAGACAAAAGCTATAAAACATGATTACTACAGTAGCATAATCATGTGGACACACAAAAACAGTAAGGACAAATATTGGGTTGTCTCCCAACAAGCGCTTTTCTTTAATGCCTTTTAGCTAGGCATGATGATGACAATGATGCTCACATAAAAGATAAGAATTGAAACATAACGGGAGCATCGTGAAGCATATGACTAGCACTTTTAAGTATAACCCACTTCCTATGCATAGGGATTTTGTGATCAAACAACTTATGGGAACGATAATCAACTAGCATAGGAAGGTAAAACAAGCATAGCTTCAAGATTTTAAGCACATAGAGGGGAAACTTGATATTATTGCAATTCCTACAAGCATATGTTCCTCCCTCATAATAATTTTCAGTAGCATCATGAATGAATTCAACAATGTAACCAGCACCTAAAGCATTCTTTTCATGATCTACTAGCATAGAAAATTTACTACTCTCCTCATAAGCAAAATTCTTCTCATGAATAGTAGTGGGAGCAAACTCAATAAAATAACTATCATATGATTTAAAATTAGGATCAAGATGACAAGTTTCATGGTTAACATTATTCTTTAAAGCATACGTGTCATCACAATAATCATCATAGATAGGAGGCATGCTTTCATCATAGTAAATTTGCTCATCAAAGCTTGGGGGACAAAAATATCATCTTCATCAAACATAGCTTCCCCAAGCTTGTGGCTTTGCATATCATTAGCATCATGGATATTCAAGGAATTCATACTAACAACATTGCAATCATGCTCATCATTCAAATATTTTATGCCAAGCATTCTATGTAATTCTTCTTCTAGCACTTGAGCACAATTTTCCTTTCCATCATTCTCACGAAAGATATTAAAAAGACGTAACGTATGAGACAAACTTAACTCCATTTTTTGTTGTTTTCTTTTATAAACTAGACTAGTGCTAAAACAAGAAACAAAAAGATTCGATTGCAAGATCTAAAGATATACCTCCAAGCACTCACTTCCCCGGCAATGGCGCCAGAAAAGAGCTTGATGTCTACTACACAACCTTCTTCTTGTAGACGTTGTTGGGCCTGCAAGTGCACATGTTTGTAGGACAATAGCAAATTTCCCTCAAGTGGATGACCTAAGGTTTATCAATCCGTAGGAGGCGTAGGATGAAGATGGTCTCTCTCAAACAACCCTGCAACCAAATAACAAAAAGTCTCTTGTGTCCCCAACACACCCAATACAATGGTAAATTGTATAACTGCACTAGTTCGGCGAAGAGATGGTGATACAAGTGCAATATGGATAGTAGATATAGGTATTTGTAATCTGAAATAATAAAAACAGCAAGGTAACTAATGATAAAAGTGAGTGTAAACGGTATTGCAATGATAGGAAACAAGGCCTAGAGTAAATACTTTCACTAGTGCAAGTTCTCTCAACAATAATAACATAGATAGATAATATGACAAGCCCTCAACATGCAACAAAGAGTCACTCCGAAGCCACTAATAGCGGAGAACAAACGTAGAGATTATGGTAGGGTACGAAACCACCTCAAAGCTATTCTTTCGGATCAATCTATAAAAGAGTTCGTACTAGAATAACACCTTAAGACACAAATCAACCAAAACCCTAATGTCACCTAGATACTCCATTGTCACCTCAAGTATCCGTGGGCATGATTATACGATATGCATCACACAATTCATCCAACCAACATAAAAGTACTTCAAAGAGTGCCCCAAAGTTTCTACCGGAGAGTCAAGAACGTGTGCCAACCCCTATGCATAGGTTCCCAATGTCATGAAGCCCGCAAGTTGATCACCAAAACATACATCAAGTGGCACATGATATCCCATTGTCACCACAGATAATCACGGCAAGACATACATCAAGTGTTCTCATAAAATACTCAATCCGATAAGATAACTTCAAAGAGGAAACTCAATTCATCACAAGTGAGTAGAGGGGGAGAAATATCATAAGATCCAACTACAATAGCAAAGCTCGGGATACATCAAGATCGTGTCATAGATGGAACACGAGAGAGAACACGAGAGAGAGAGAGAGATCAAACACATAGCTACTGGTACATACCCTCAGCCCCAAGGGTGAACTACTCCCTCCTCGTCATGGATAGCGCCGGGATGATGAAGATGGCCACCGGTGATGGGATCCCCCTCCGACAGGGTGCCGGAACAGGCTCCCGAGAGGTTTTTGGTGGCTACAGAGGCTTGCCGTGGCGGAACTCCCGATCTATCTTCTGTTCTGGAAGTTTTAGGGTACGTAGGTATATATGGAAGGAGTACGTTGGTGGAGCTATGGGGGCCCCACGAGGTAGGGGGCGTGCCCCCCCCCCCCCCGGGGGGGGGGGCACCCACCCTCGTTAGCACCTCCCGTATCTTCTGACATGGGGTCCAAGTCCATCAGGTGGGTTTCCTTCCAAAAATAACTTCTCCAGTTGATTTTGGTCTGTTTTGACTCCGTCTGATATTCCTTTTCCTCGAAACACTAAAATAGGCATAAAATAGCAAATATGGGCTGGGCCTCCGGTTAATAGGTTAGTCCCAAAAATAATATAAAAGTGGATAATAAAGCCCAATATTGCCTAAAACAGTAGATAATGTAGCATGGAGCAATCAAAAATATAGATACGTTGGAGACGTATCAGACGCCGAAGCCCTGGCGGCCTTTAAGCATAATATTCGCGATGAGTGGCTCGCTCGACACCTCGGCCAAGAAAAACCGAAGTCCATGGCGGCCCTCACGACACTCATGACCCGCTTTTGCGCGGGCGAGGACAGCTGGTTGGCTCGCAGTAGCACCACGCCAAGAAACTCCGGCACTTCAGATATCCGCGACAGTAACGGCAAGCCATGGCGCAACAGACATAAGCGTCGGCACAATGGCGACAACACCGAAGACACGACAGTCAACGCCGGATTCAGTGGCTCAAAATCCGGTCAGCGAAAAAAGCCGTTCAAAAGAAACAATCCGGGATCGTCCAGTCTGGACCGCATACTTGATCGGTCGTGCCAAATTCACAGCACCCCTGATAAGCCAGCCAACCACACTAACAGAGATTGTTGGGTGTTCAAATAGGCCGGCAAGATAAATGCCGAAAACAAGGACAAGGGGCTGCACAACAACGATGATGAGGAACCCCTGCGTCCGAACACTATGGGACAAAAGAAATTTCCTCCCCAGGTGAAAACGGTAAACATGATCTATGCCACCCACATTCCCAAACGGGAACGAAAGCGAGCACTAAGGGACGTCTATGCGATGGAGCCAGTCGCCCCAAAGTTCAACCCATGGTCAGCCTGTCCGATCACTTTTGATCGTAGGGACCACCCTACCAGCATCCATCAGGGCGGTTCAGCCGCATTGGTCCTTGACTCGATCATCGACGGATTCCACCTCACGCGAGTCCTTATGGACGGTGGCAGTAGCCTAAACCTGCTTTATCAGGACATAGTGTGCAAAATTGGCTTCGATCCTTCAAGGATCAAACCCACCAAAACCACCTTTAAAGGTGTAATTCCAGGAGTAGAGGCCCACTGTACGGGCTCCATAACACTGGAAGTGGTCTTCGGATCCCCGGATAACTTCGGAAGTGAGGAGTTAATCTTTGATATCATCCCTTTCCGTAGTGGCTATCATGCACTGCTTGGACGAACCGCATTTGCTCAATTCAATGCGGTACCACACTATGCATACCTCAGGCTCAAGATGCTAGGACCTCGCGGGGTTATAACAGTCAATGGAAACACAGACCACTCTCTCCGTACAGAAGAGCACACTGCGGCCCTCGCGGCAGAAGTCCAAAGCAGCCTTCTCCGGCAGACTGCCAATTCGGCGACAACAACCCCGAACACCGTCAAGCGATTCCGGAGTACTCTGCAACAAGATCGCCAGACACGCCAAGAGCACGACTAGCAGTCCGGCCTCCGCCCTAGCCCCATTCAGGTAGCACTTGTGCCGTGCAAACACAATTACGCACTCCAAATACCATGGGCATATGCGGAGGCGCAATGGTGATGCAGTCCACAGTGCGGTTCAACCGCCACAAGACCCGCATACTTTAATAACCTTCTTTCTCTTTCAGGACCCTACTTTTGGGCAGTCCCTTCAGAGAACCGGATCATCGGACTTATCACAGGAGGGAAAACCAAGGAGGCAAAAGGCTTTGCGCACAAAGGGAATACCCAGGTGGTATCTGTCAATGATCGTTATACTTGTTTTACATACCCGTATGCGGCCCGCCCTTGGATAGGACATGTCAAATAGTCCTATTTTGCTTCTGCTTAACGCATTAATTGTACACATACGCTTGGACGTATTATTCCTATCTTCACATTTTCCCTAAAAATGTTTATTCAATACTGCATCCGTACACTTTGGTACGTTCAGTTTGCCAGGGGCTTCTTATGGTGCCCCATAATACGGCAAGATAAGTCGAACACTTTCGACAGTACGACACCCCGAACTTATAGCATTATATGCATCAGCTCTGAATCATGTCTTGGGTCAATAGTTGGGTTTGCTCGGCTCCCTTGTTTTGGTACCATACGTTCCGTTATATCAGCTAATGTAGCGCAGGGAGAACTACTGTGATTGTGTCCAAGTTCTTCCGGACGAGCACCTCAGTAGAGAAAGCCAAAAACTGACGGCCATGATGCGACGAGAGCTGGTCACTGTTCGAGAGGTCTTAAATCCTTAAAGATTTTTTCTGCTTCAGGCGAGGAATCGGCATTGTCCGATTTAGGCGTGTATAGCGCCCCAATTCGACTTTCCGAATTCTAGGGGCTTCGCCGAAATTTAAAATTGTAGACTTCTATGGCTAAGTGAGAGTTATAAAGCCGCATAGTCCGATTGGCTTGTTCGCTCCGCCAGACACCTCCTTAAAGGACCAAAAATTTGGATAAAGAGCGTTTGGGTTTTGCACGAACACCGCAGTACTAGTTACGTGGGGGCGGAAGCCGACGACTGGCCTACTTTCAGAATTTTATAAACAGCCGCACAGAAGGTAATATTTTAAATAAACAAAGCGCCATATAGTGCAAACAAACTTGTTTTCATATCACAAAGACGACATGAGAACATTCACTCAAAGATTATGTCCTTGGTACATTCATCAGCCACGAGGCGAGCGCCTTTCATAATGCCATCATAATATTTCTCGGGGTAGTAATGCGCCTTGCCCTCCGGTGGTCCATCCTTCACAAGCTTCTCTGCATCCAGCTTGGCCTAATGCATCTTCGCACGGGCAATGGCCCGGCGGGTATCCTCAATACAAACGGATTGCTTGATAACTTCAAGTCGCAGACAGGCATTTACCATCCGCTTTATAAGGGAGAAGTAGCTATCGGGCAGGGGCTCACCAGGCCACATCCGGACTATGAAGTCCTTCATGGCCACTTCGGCCGCCCTGTGGAGTTCAACCAATTGGTTCAGTTGGTCACTCAGAGGCATTGGGTGTTCGGCCCGAGTATACTGGGACCAGAACAGCTTCTCCGTCGAGCTCCCCTCTTCGGCATGGTAGAACTCCGTGGCATCCGATATGTTGTGTGGCAGATTTGCGAATGCCCCTGGAGAGCTACGAATTCGGGTAAGTAAAAGAAATGTCTCCTCCACATGCTTGCTTTGCATAATAAATTCCTTACCCACCGCTATCTTCTTGGCCGCCTAGATTTCCTGTTGGGCCTTTTGGGCTTCGGCCTTGGCGTCTTTCATGCTCTGAAGGGCCTTTGCAAGCTCAGACTCTTGTGTCTTGAAGTCATGCTCCAAGGGCTCGAACTTCTTGCCGAGCTCCTGGAGCTCTTGTTGTACCTCGCCCACCCTAGCATCTTGCTTTTCACGCTCAATACGCTCCGTGGTCGCCTTGTCTTCGGCCTCGGATAGCGCTTTCTTCAGGGCCGCCACTTCGGTCGTGGCCCCTATTAAAAAATCATGACGCTTTTTGTTAGCGTCACCAATTTTTTCTCCTATATATGACACATGGACGGGGTATCACTCACCTTTGTTCTCTTCGAGCTGCCTCTTTGTGAGGCTGAGCTCCTCTCGGCCTGCTTCAGGTCCCGTTCGAGTCCGGCGACCTCTGCTGTGCGGGCAGCAGCGGCAAGCAGCACCGCCTGCTTATTCACATAGACACATACTGCTAGACTCTTGCGGTTTAGCGTTGACCCTCCGTTTGGCTTTTCTTGCCGAACACCAAACAGAGTATCAGGGGCTACTGTCTATTGGGTGATAATTTCTCACGTTTTTGATTACTTACCTCAAAGCCTGTTAGGAGGCTGGTGTAGGCTTCGGTCAATCCACTTTTGGCAGACCGAACCTTCTGAATCACCGTACTCATAAGAGTATGGTGCTCTTCATCAATGGAAGCGCCGCGAAGCACTTCCAGCAGACTATCCGACGCCTCCGGTGCAACAGAGGTCATCGGCACGGCCGGCTCGCCCTCCCTAGCGAGGGGATGCCTACCCGAATCCGGAACCTTTGGAGGTTCTGGTGTAGTGTCCGGCTGGGAGCCCAACTTGTTGCGGCTCTGGTCATCATAATCTATGGGGATCTTACCCCCCATGTGCCCGGCGTCTGGAATTTCTCCT
Source organism: Triticum aestivum (assembly GCF_018294505.1). Lineage (NCBI taxonomy): Eukaryota > Viridiplantae > Streptophyta > Magnoliopsida > Poales > Poaceae > Triticum > Triticum aestivum. Next base: position 254,476,209 of record NC_057801.1, on the reverse strand, counting down.
TGGGGCATCTCCAGAACCGCCTCCCCCTGCTCTGCTACCCTTTGGGACAACACCTCCGTGTCATCCGCAGGCTGAGGGGAGGTGGCCGTTGGGAGCGAATTCATTGCCGAATCACTCAGAGACCCATCCGAAGAGGATACCTCGAGATGGGACCTAGCCGGACTGCATATGCGTGTTTGGCATTATAAAAAACTATGAAGTGAAGTCGCACGAAAAGTATTACAAAGTGCGGATACTTACGATCTCGCCAGGGGCTTGCCCCTGGGCAGCCACTCCTCCTCGTTGTAAGCGGCCGTGGTGGAGTGATCCGGAAGGGACGCCTTTCCCTTCTTTGGCGTCCTAGCCTCCCCCTGTGGGGCGGCTTTTCTTTTCTTCTCCTCCCCAATGTGGGGAGGGGGAATTTGTTCATGTTTCCCCCTGTTTCCACGGGAGGAAGCTGCCTCGCCATCCTCGGACGACGAGTCTATTACAGCCTTGCGCCGGAGACCCTTCCTGGTCCCCGCGGCCGTCTTCTTAGACCCTTCGGCCTCCCCGGATGGGGCGGCCCTCTTCTTCTTCTCCTCCCCTTCATGGGAGGAGCGCGCCTCATCACCTTCGAACGAGGCATCCGGTGCGACCTTGCGTCGGAGACCCTTCCTAGTCCCCGTGGCCTTCTTTTCGGCCTTCTTTTCCAGCACCTTGTAAGGTGGCGGAACTAGCATCTCCGTCAGGAGTGCGGTTGCTGGATCTTCCGGCAGTGGAGCCGGACAGTCGATCCACTCCGCCGTCACCACGTAATCCTTATTAGATAAACATGGTGACTTAAAATTCTCCCATGAATATGCTGGGAAAGGTACATCTAGTAATGAACAAAAAACTTACCGGATTTGCGAGCCGCGTGGTGCGGAGTCCGTGGTCCTCGAATGTGGGAGGAGGTACTTTAGTGGCCTTGAACAGCACCTTCCAGACATCCTTATGCGTCGTGCCGAAAAGCTCTTGCAGCGTCTGATGTTCGGCCGGATCGAACTCCCACAGATTGAATGCTCGTCCTTGGCACGGAAGGATTCAGCGGAAGAGCATAACCTGGGCCATGTTGACAAGCTTGATCTTCTTGTCCATCATGTTTTTAATGCAGTTCTGACGTCCTGTCTGCTCCACAGGTTCGCCCCAGGCCAGGACCTTCTTTACCCAGGAGGTGAGCCGCATGGGGATTCTGGACCAGAATTCGAGGGCCGCCACCCAGTTAGCGTCGCGCGGCTCGGTGATGTAGAACCACCCTGATTGCCACCCTTTCACGGTCTCCACAAAGGAGCCGTCAAGCCAGGTAACATTGGGCATGCTGCCCACCAAGGCACCTCCGCACTCCACTTGCTGGCCGCTCACGATCTTCGGCTTCACGCAGAAGATTCGTAGCCACAGGCCGAAGTGGGGCTTGATGCGGAGGAAGGCCTCGCACACGACGATAAACGCCGAGATGTTGAGGACGAAATTTGGGGCTAGATCATGGAAGTCCAGCCCATAGTAAAACATGAGCCCGCAGACAAAGGGATGAAGTGGAAATCCTAGTCCGCGGATGAAATGAGAGAGGAACACTACTCTTTCCCAAGACTTTGGAGTGGGGGTGATCTGTCCCTCCGCTGGAAGCCTGTGCCTGATATTTGCGGCCAGGTATCCGGCCGCCCGAAGCTTGGTAATGTCCTCCTCCATTACGGAGGAGGCCATCCACTTGCCTCCTACTCCGGACATGCTGTGAATGGTCCTACGGAGAAGGTGAGAACTTGGGCGCTGGGGCTCGAGAGTGCGGGAATGGATGAGCAAAGGAGGAAGAAGGCGTGGGTAAATATGGGAGATCCTTATCTCTTTATAGAGGTGGTGAAAACGGTGCGCCTCCCCGCTTGCCTGATGAAATCGCTTATTTTCCAAGCGCCACGTTAATAGCACGGTTGGGTTACCCGTACCCGTATTAATGAGGATCCCGTGATGAGGGGACATGATCTCTGCTTCGACAAGACGTACCGAGGAAACCGCCTCGCAATATGTGTGGTGGCTGGTTGTGGGAAAACGGTTCGAATAATGACCCGGCCATGGGCTGATGTCACGTTATCTAAAGTTGTCAGCAGATTATATTTGTGGAATATTGTTCTCTCTACGGTGGTATGTGAAAATCGTCTTGCAGAGACGGACATGATTTAAGTGTTCGAGATTGACTTTGGATTATTCGGAGATGGAACCCACCTTGCAATGCCGAAGACAATCTGCCCGTCGGACTCATTGTCACTGAATCCTAGTTCAGGGGCTACTTGAGGGAGTCCTGGATTAGGGGGTATCCGGACAGTCGGACTACATACTTTGGCCGTACTGTTGGACTATGAATATACAAGACTCAAGACTCCGTCCCGTGTCCGAATGGGACTCTCCTTTGCGTCGAAGACAAGCTTGGCGATTCGGATGTTAGATCTCCTTCTTTGTAACCGACTCTGTGTAACCCTAGCCTCCTCCGGTGTCTATATAAACCAGAGGGTTTAGTCCGTAGGAGGAAAACAATCATAATCATAGGCTAGCTCCTAGGGTTTAGTCTCTACGATCTCATGGTAGATCAACTCTTGTAATACTCATATCATCAAGATCAATCAAGCAGGAAGTAGGGTATTACCTCCATCGAGAGGGCCCGAACCTGGATAAAACATCGTGTCCCCTTCCTCCTGTTACCATTAGCCTTAGACGCACAGTTCGGGACCCCCTACCCGAGATCCGCCGGTTTTGACGCCGACACTCATTTCTAGAATTTGGTTAGTTACGGTCTGTTGCTAGCCCTGTTCCGTTTGTGGGCCAAATTCAGCCCGTGGTTACATTCGGCCCGTTAACCCGTTGGGTTGTTTTCATGTAAAGAAACCCGTTGGGATGTTTTCATAGAGTTATCAAATACGGCCTATTAACGGCCCATCATGATCCACGAGTAGTACGACCCATGATTGGTGAAATGATTATATGCCCTGTAGAAGGCCCATGGATCCTATGGCCTGTAGAAGACCAATGGATCCTACGGCCCGTAGAAGGCCCATGGATCATATGGCGCGTAGAAAGTCCATGGATCTAACGGTCCGTAGAAGGCCCATGGATCCTACGGCCTATAGAAGGCCCATGGATCCTACGGCCTGTATAGAAGACCAATGGATCCTACGGCCCGTAGAAGGCCCATGGATCATATGGCCCGCAGGAGGCCCATGGTTACAACAGTCCGTGTCTTGCCATGATTATTGTGGCCTAGTAACCAAAAAAAAGGTTATTGTGGCCACTAGAAAAACGCAGAAAAAGAACTGCAGTGACTACAAGCAAACAGCTAAACAAGACAATAAGGAAATAAATAAGCAAGCAACTAACGCTAGCCTATTACCGCCATTACACATATTGCATCCACTGGGCATCAAAGTTCGACACCAGTGCAAACATAGGGAACAAAGCAGCATATTACATACACTGGACGTCAAAATTGGCCACCAATGCAAATAAATGCGGCAACAAAACAAGAGCATAACTGAAACAACTTCAGAAGAGCTCAAGAAACGTTATCCTGGGTATCCACTATGCTGGCAGCAACCTTAGCAAGCTTATTAGCTTTGTCATGTTTGGCGGTAAAATCCTCCAATGCTTGCTGTTGCACCAGAAAGTATGCATCTGAATGCTCCAGGGACTTCCGCAGTCCTTCCGCTTCTTGTCGAAGCACATCTGATCGATGTCTTTCGTATTGTAGTTGAAACTCAAGAAACCGAACTGATTCAGACGGTGAGTTTGAATAGCTTGTGCAAGCGGTAGTGGCTAGTAACTCGAACACTAAACCAAGATAGGACTTTTGGGTTGTCTCACTGTCTTCGAGATAGTCTTCTTAGCTGTTTATCAGCTTTGTTGGAGACCAACAAGGATGTCTCACTATCCTGAACCTTATCTGCATTACTTCCTTTACCATTGCTTAATAAGGCACTCTTCCCCAATATTCTGTCAGCATTCTAAAAGAAGAAACAAGAAGACACATAACAGGTTTAGCATGTACTAGTATATGAAACTCATTTCGGTGAACCAGTTCATCAGTAAGGTGGACAGGATTAAACTACCATGCCTTCTATTGCCAAGTACTAGTACACAATAAAAGCATCAAACAAACATATATCTATGTCCTATGGTCACTGCATTGTCTTGCCAAATCAAAATAGAGACACGGTTCAAATCATATCAGTTCAAGACAAAGTAGCAGTGAAAGAATATAAAGCGTGGGAAACTACACGGCACAACAAGATTACAGATGGGTACCACAGGCCTACATGTACAACAACACTATTGGCTCTGTTGTGATCCTAGTAATGCGCATGATATCAAAAGTCAACTATATACACAATTGAAATTGAAATCAATAGAGCTATTGATAAGAGAAAACATGTTAAAGAAACATGCGTGAACATACCCGTTGTGCCATTGGAGTTTTGATTGGGTCCTTCAATTTAAAAATAAGTTTGTATGAGTAAATTCAGTGATACAAGAGCAAAGCAGTATGCACGATAGCAATGGAATCTTAAACTAGAACAATTGTTCTTCAGGTCTAAGCACTTGTTCTACATGAACAGAGTATAGTAAAACGCAAGAATATATTACTTAAAAATAGAAAATGAGCTCATAGACCTTACCACATTCTTGGTTCGGGACCAGTACAGAACAAAGCATTCCTAGTCATCGTCCAGTAAATGTGTCTCAGGAGAACGTAAGGGAATTTGATGAGTTTCTTTGCCAGTGATGTACCTTTTCTTTAGGTAATTCCGATACTGCCACCAAGCATTCTTGAAGATAACAAAGGTATTAGCACAGGTTACCTCATTCTGAGTTTCCAAATCGGTCCTTCTCTATAGAGAAAAATGGGAAAATTTTCTGTATTATAACCATCATGGAGGTAGGATGTATGGGACAAAGCAAAGTAATTTCCATGAATAACATTACTTACACATTACTCCTGGACAAACACCTGCAACTAGCATTTTCCTTCATCTTCAGTATAATATGTCCAAGAGGGGAAGATATGCACACAGGATTTAACAACATCAAATGCGATAGATGCTAAACTACGACCGGCTGGTTGTGCTTCCTCCATGGGAATAGGCGTACTAATTGGTGGAGCTGGGGTTCGCCGTGGTAGTACTGGCCCTTTGGGCACTGGATCTGCCTTACTAACTGCTTTTGTTTGGGAGATCTGTGGTGGAGATGGTGATGTGTCAGCAGGAACTGGGTTACTATCTGCTAGGGTTGGGGTTAGATTGGGTGAAGCTGGTTCTCTATCCATCGTAGTAGGGGTACAATCTGCGAGAGTCTGGGTTATGTGTGGTAAGGCTGGTTCTCGTGCATGTACAACCGGGGTGCTATCTCCACCAAGAGGTAGCACTATTTTATTTGAAGACCGTGTTTTTACTCCGCTAGATACTGGCATCACCCACTCCAATTCAAATAGCTGATAAACATGAAACATAGTTGAATGTACAGACATTGTATGAGAGACAGATGCAATAGATAGTGTGGAAAAAAGAGGGCATGCAATAGTTGACATGTATATTGTTTAACTAAAACGGATAGCATGACATAGTTTCACATATATGATGTCTATCTAAACTGGATAGCATAGCATAACATAATTCAAAGATATGATGAATAACTAAACAGGATCGCATGACATAATTCACATACATGTTATCTAAGTAATCAGGATCACATGATTTAATTCACATATGTGATTTATATGCTAAACAGAGGGCATCAGATATGATGTCTAAACTAAGAACATGGTGTTGACTATTGTGTATATGATGTCTAAACTATGCAATGCAAGACACCATATGCATGATATGAGCAGTATAACCGTGCCATGTTAGAGCATACACCTCGGTGGGGGAATAGGACTGGTCATATGTCCTTGAATCCGTATCTGAGGAGCTATCGGAACCCAACAAGAGATCTTCTTCGACAGGTAGCACTGTCTGCTCTGAAGGCCTTGTTTTCACTCCAGATTTTTCCATCTCCCACCCAAATGGCTGATTCACAGGAAGAGTAGTTTAATGTACAAACATTGTCGACAAATGGAAATGTAATGAAGAAAAGGATGGGCAAGATATTATTCAAATATATGACTCCTGGTTAAACAGGATGGCATTGCACATTTCACATATATTATGGCTGTCTAAAAGACATGAGACTGCATAATTCCCATATATGATATAGAAACTAAACAGGTGGCATTACAGAACATGTCTAAGCTAAGCAGATGACATATATGATGTCAAAAGTAGGCACTACAAGGCAACATATGCATGATATGACTAACATCATCATGCCAAGGTAGAGCAAACACCTTGGGGGCAAATAGGAGTGGTCAGATGCGTCTGAATCCGCCTCAGAACAGATATCTTCCTCTAGATTACAATTTGGAGAGGGGCGGAGGGTTTGCCATTGAACCCACCATGGAGTGATGTGTGAATGACATTGTATTACCGCGCAAAACTCTTCTCTTTCTCTCTACATGTTCAGCATGACTATGTACAATATCTGACATGTATACGAAAAAATATGGTGAGATTATGTAAGGAGAGCATGCAGAAATTTAGAGTGATGGTAACAACCAGTGGATGGATCCAAAAATAATGATAGTAGGTTGATGATTGCTTTAATTTAATAAAAAGACAGATGATGATTGCTTTACTATTTGTTTCCCACCCAAGATGAACAACATAGGCATACCCTAGGTGAACCATATATTAGACAGAGATATTATTCATTGCTGCCTCGATATGTGCCCCACAACTAATTTAGAACTCAAGTTTGAACATTAATTTGGACCTGACTTGGAGTCTAAGAGGTGAACAGGACGATAAAGTAGCAGCTATTTTAAGCAATGCATAACATAAGCAGAAACAAAATAGTGCGACCTCTCTTGTGGACCCGTGTACTCCTCAGGTTCATCTGCTGAGTCGATGATGGTGATGCCGTTGCAGTGGGTGCCGGCGGTAGGGAAGGAGATATGAGGCGGCGAAAGACGGCCAGGAGTCGTGATGCCTGGTTTGGTGGATGCTTCTGTCGATGGAGTAGCTCAGGTGAGGTGGACGACGTCGTGATAGGAGCAGGATAAACCACACAAAGTTCCCTTCCACACCTACCTGTAACTGAAGTAATTCTGTAAGGGCTCATTTGGCTTGCATGATTCTAAAAATGCAGGGATAGGAAAAACACCGGAATAGGATAGGAATGCACATGGTAAACAGAGCATTTGTAAACACAAGATTTCTGTCAACTTGGGCGTGTGGTTCACAGGAATTGGAAGAGCAGATGAATGCAAATAAACATGGGCAAGATAAAGTGAAACCGTATGAAAGCGTGTACAGTTAGAATAATATTCTGCCATGATGAGGACATCAATACCATGGTTACACCCACAGCCCCTGCAACTATACATACTGGACCAATTACTAGAGCTCGCGCACGCCAATTAAATTACCAGGTACTTTCATTTCTTGGTAATGATTCTAATGTTCATGAGAATATGATGCTGCCTAAATTGGATACATTTGTTTTGCTTACAAATGAAGGGCCTTGCTTGGAGAAGGATGAACATTGGAGCAAGAACAAGCATGGAGATGATGGCATGCGCAAGGGGAACAAGAACGGAGTTACAAGTGATGATTTCAGGATGTTGAAGCCACCATAATGAGTGGATGAAGCCTTGGACGAAATATACAAGATGCTACTTCATAAATTTCGTCCAGAGGCTATTTTAGGTGCTGCGTCACCTTATTATTGGGCCAGGCCCATGTAATTTCGAAATACTTGAGTATAGGTTGTTTTTAGAGTCCGTATGTGTGGGGAAACCAGAGATAGGGTTGGTTTCGGACCCCTTCCCCAAGGGCCACGAAATTCCCCCTCTTCCTCCATATATACAGCCCTTAGGGCGTCGTTTAGACTTTGGGTTTTGTTTAGATTAAAGTTCGCCATAGCTGCAACTTCGCGTACTTCATTTGTGTTCAACGACCAGACAAAGGCATCACAGAACCCCACCTTTATCAATAAAGCTTTCATCTTATATTCGCAATATCCAGATTGCAATCTCAGTTTCTTGCTTGTTCTTCGTTTGCTCGCAAGAAACAGACCCTCGTGGTCAGGTTGATCGTGCTCCGGCGTGGTCAATAACCTCTCAGAGTTGGTTTAGCGATTGCTAAGGCGCGATGTCCTCACACGTTCGTGGTCGGATCATCAAAGTCGACTTCCACCAAAGCGACATCCAACATCTCATTGAAAGATGGGACACCTTTGCCTCTATCAAGTAGTATCAGATTTCCAGGTTGCTCGGTGAGATTTTACAGTTTTTCGTAGTTTAGATCGAGTCTGTACTTCATACCTATAGTCCACGAAAAAGCCAAAAAAAATTAGGGTTAGTTCATCCCATCCGAACCAATCTGAGCCTTTGCATAATCTTTTCTGTATTTGCTTTGTTGAATTTGCGGTTGCATCATCGTGTCAAGTTGCTGGTCTTAGCGTCTAGTCCTTTAGAGTTTCGAGTTCTGTTCACAGGTTGTCACGTCGCCGCTGCCATATATCACCACCGCATCATCATCGTCGCTGCTGCCATATACCACCACCACAAATTCACCGCCAATCCGATTCCATATACGCCACCACATATCCGCCGCCATCACGCCAATCCGAGTCCACCTGCAACATATATCCGCCACCAGTCCGAGTTCCACCAGATTCATCTCCGCCACCAGTCTGAGTTCCACCAGTTTCATCTCCGCCAGCAGTCCTATTCCGAGTCCAGTATTTTGTTACTCTGTTTTGGATTTCCAGATCACACCATACTCCGAGTCGTGACAGAGAAGGACTCCCCAACTTCCATGCTACCCGCAGTAGAGAAATAGTTCCAAACTCAAAAAAAACTAAGTCTGGAAAATTCTGGCTAGGCAGTTTTTAGACCATTTGTAGACTTTTTCGAAAAAAAATTGTTGCAGAGCAAAAAAATTCAGAGTGCGCTCCTCCCTTGTTTACGTGCCGCACCGGGATTTTGTTGGTGTTCTAGGCTCGCGTCACTAGCATAGTCTAGCCTAGGACCAGCACAGTACCGTCGTTGAGCATTTATTCAACTTTGCATCTCTGAATTGATTATTGCTGAACCTTTTTGCTACCATATTATAAGCCTTCCCAGCTCCACATACATCTACGTCGTGCGTTTGACTCTCCCTGGTAAGCGCTATATCCAAGCTTTGAGAGTTTTGACTACAACGGTTGCCGATCACCACCTGCTGCTGGGTAAGAACTGGTAAGATTTTGAGATTCGCTTGACGGATTTGTGACACCCCACCACCATCATATTCCAGTAGTCTGTAGGATCATATTCTTGTCTGTTTCTATTGCTACTAACTATGGCAGGAACACAAGTCGACGAGATTGACTGGGAGAATATGACGAACAAGGAGCTTCATGATAAGTTTCATCAAATGTTGGGTCAACAGGTGGAAGACGTGATGGCCAGCTTTGGAAAGGCAATGGAGAAGATGGATGACATTGAGAGGTCAATTGACACCAAGTTGGACGCCAAGTTTGATGAATTTCTCAAACGTCTCCCACAACCAGCTCTACGCCGCGATACAGTAGGGCGAGCACAGCGTGTTCCTATTGAGCCAGGACAAAATTCTGGTGCTGCTGCTACTGCTGTTGGTGCTTCTGTAGCTCTTGCTGTTACTGCAGAGGTGGAGGACTATTACAAAGATGAGGTTGATCAAAATCAGAACTACGTGTAGTTACCAGCACCACCACCAGTAGGTCGACCTCAGGTATATATTCGCAACGGTAGGCCTGCACCACCACCTCAGGTACGAGATAATGATCATATTCTGAAACTGAAATTGAATATTCCACCATTTGAGGGTAGATATGTTCCTGATATATATCTTACTTGGGAGTTAGAAACTGAACAACGTTTTACATGTTTACAATATCCCGAGGAGAGATGGGTTGCTGCTGCTATTTGTGCTTTCACTAGTTTTGCATGTGTATGGTGGTCTGAACATTGTAGATTATATCCTATTCCAACTACTTTGGCTGCTTTGAAAACTGCTATGCATACTCGTTGGGTTCCACCATATTATCAACGTGAATTGCTTCAAAAATTGCAGCGTTTAAGACAAGGAAACAATTCTGTAGAAGAATATTATCAGGAATTACAAACTGGCATGATTAGATGTGGTATTGTTGAGGAGAATGAAGCTATGCTTGCACGTTTTATGGGTGTATTAAATAGAGAGATTCAGACCATTCTAGAGTATAAGGAGTATACTAATATCACTCGTTTATTCCATCTTGCTTGTAAAGCTGAACGTGAAGTGCAAGATCGACAAGCATTGGCGCGACCTAACTTTTCTGCAGGTCGACTTTCATCATGGACACCGCGTGCATCCTCTACTTCCACTGCACCAGCACCTCCATCAGCTGCTACCTCCAGCCATGATACAAGAAAGCAGGCACAACCACCACTATCTGCCAAGAGCGCACCTGCCGGGCCTGCACAGAGCTCTTCTTTGTCCATGGCATCAACAGGGCACACAAGTGATATTATTTGTAGTTGTTGTAAGGGAAGAGGACATTATGCGCGAGAATGCAAATCTCAGCGTGTGATGATTGCTACTGAGGATCGTGGGTATGAGTCTGCTAGTGACTATGATGAGGAGACTTTAGCCCTTATTACAAGTGAAGAACACGGTGGAGATGATTATGATCATGAGACGCAATACATGGCTCCTGAAGATGCTGACAGGTATGAATGTTTAGTTGCTCAACGTGTTTTGAGTGTGCAGGTTACACAAGCTGAGCAAAATCAGAGGCATAATTTGTTCCATACAAAGGGAGTTGTGAAGGAACGTTCTGTGCGCGTCATCATAGATGGAGGGAGCTGCAACAAGTTGGCTAGCATGGAGATGGTGGAGAAGCTATCTCTCACCACAAGACCACATCCACATCCTTACTACATCCAATGGTTCAACAACAGCGGCAAGGTTAAGGTAACACGTACTGTTTGTGTGCATTTTAGTATCTCTACATATGTTGATTATGTTGATTGTGATGTGGTACCTATGCAAGCATGTTCCTTATTACTTGGTCGACCATGGCAATTTGATAAAAATTCTGTACACCATGGTAGAAACAATCAGTATACTCTTGTTCATAAGGATAAAAATATTACTTTGCTTCCTATGACTCCTGAGTCCATTTTGAAAGATGATATTAATAGAGCTAATAAAGCAAAACAGGATAAAAATAAGAGTGAAAATCAGATTGTGGCAAAAGAATTTGAGCAACAAATGAAGCCTAATAGTAAACCATCTAGTGTTGCTTCTGAAATTAAATTGAAAAGTGCATGTTTACTTGCCACTAAATCTGATATTGATGAGCTAGATTTTAGCAAATCTGTTTGCTATGCTTTTGTGTGCAAAGAGGCATTATTTTCATTTGAGCACGTGCCTTCCTCTTTGCCTCCTGCTGTCACTAACATTTTGCAGGAGTTCGCTGATGTCTTTCCACAAGGCGTGCCACCGGGATTACCGCCTATTCGAGGGATTGAGCATCAGATTGACTTAATTCCTGGTGCTTCACTGCCAAACCGTGCGCCATACCCTACCAATCCAGAGGAGACGAAGGAGATTATGCGTCAAGTACAAGAGCTTCTCGACAAAGGTTATATACGTGAAACCCTTAGTCCTTGTGTTGTTCCTATTATTCTAGTGCCGAAAAAGGATGGTACATCGCGTATGTGCGTTCATTGTAGAGGCATTAATAATATTACTATTCGTTATCGTCATCCTATTCCTAGGCTAGATGATATGCTTGATGAATTGAGTGGCTCTACAATATTCTCCAAAGTTGATTTGCGTAGTGGATACCATCAAATTCGTATGAAATTGGGGGATGAATGGAAAACAGCATTTAAAACTAAGTTTGGATTATATGAGTGGTTAGTCATGCCTTTTGGGTTAACTAATGCACCTAGTACTTTCATGAGATTAATGAACGAAGTTTTATGTGCTTTCATTGGACGATTTGTGGTAGTTTACTTTGATGACATATTGATTTATAACAGATCTTTGGAGGAACATTTGGAACATTTACGTGCTATTTTTATTGCTCTACGTGATGCACGTTTGTTTGGTAACCTTGGGAAGTGCACCTTTTGCACCGACCGAGTGTCTTTTCTTGGCTATGTTGTTACTCCACAGGGAATTGAAGTTGATAAAGCCAAGATTGAGCTATTGAGAGTTGGCCGCAGCCCAAAACGGTCACACAAGTGAGGAGTTTTCTTGGCCTCGCTGGATTCTATAGGCGTTTTGCGAGAGATTTCAGCACCATTGCTGCACCTCTCGATGAGCTTACAAAGAAGGATGTGCCTTTTGTTTGGGGTACCGCACAGGAAGAAGCCTTCACGGTGTTGAAAGATAAGTTGACACATGCTCCTTTACTCCAACTTCCTGAATTTAATAAGACTTTTGAGCTTGAATGTGATGCTAGCGGAATTGGATTAGGAGGTGTGTTATTACAAGATGGCAAACATGTTGCATACTTTTCTGAAAAATTGAGTGGGCGTAGTTTGAATTATTCTACTTATGATAAAGAATTATATGCTCTTGTTCGGACTTTAGAAACATGGCAACATTATTTATGGCCCAAAGAATTTGTTATACATTCTGATCATGAATCTTTGAAACATATTAAAAGTCAAGCTGAACTGAATCGTAGACATGCTAAATGGGTTGAATTCATTGAGACTTTCCCTTATGTCATTAAACACAAGAAGGGTAAGAAAATGTTATTGCTGATGCATTGTCTCGTCGCTATACTATGCTTTCACAACTTGACTTCAAAATATTTGGTTTGGAGACCATCAAAGATCAATATGTGCATGATGCTGATTTTAAAGATGTATTGCAGAATTGTAAAGAAGGAACAACTTGGAACAAGTTCGTCGTTAATGATGGATTTGTGTTCCGTGCTAGCAAGCTATGCATTCCAGCTAGCTCTGTTCGTCTTTTGTTGTTGCAGGAGGCGCATGGAGGAGGACTAATGGGACACTTTGGCATGAAGAAGATGGAGGACGTACTTGCTACACATTTCTTTTGGCCAAAGATGAGACGGGATGTTGAGCGCTTTGTTTCTCGCTGCACTACATGCCAAAAAGCTAAGTCACGACTCAATCCTCATGGTTTATATATGCCTTTGCCTGTACCTAGTGTTCCTTGGGAGGATATATCTATGGACTTTGTTTTAGGTTTACCTCGAACAAAGAAGGGGAGGGATAGCATATTTGTTGTCGTGGATAGATTCTCAAAAATGGCACACTTTATACCATGTCATAAATGCGATGATGTTGTTAATGTTGCTGATTTGTTCTTCCGTGAAATTATTCGCTTGCATGGTGTGCCAAATACTATTGTTTCAGATCGTGATACTAAATTTCTTAGCCACTTTTGGAGATGTTTAAGGGCTAAGTTGGGGACTAAACTGCTTTTTAGTACTACTTGTCACCCCCAAACTGATGGACAAACTGAAGTAGTCAATAGAACATTGTGTACTATGCTTAGGGCTGTTTTGAAGAATAATAAGAAAATGTGGGAGGAATGCTTGCCTCATATTGAATTTTCTTATAATCGTTCATTGCATTCTACTACTAAGATGTGCCCTTTTTAAATTGTGTATGGTTTCCTACCTCGTGCACCTATTGATTTGTTGCCTCTTCCATCTTCGAAGACGGTTAATTTTGATGCTAAACAACGTGCTGAATTGATTTTAAAAATGCATGAGTTAACTAAGGAAAACATTGAGCGTATGAATGCTAAATATAAACTTGCTGGAGATAAAGGTAGAAAACATGTTGCGTTTGCACCTGGAGATCTTGTTTGGTTACATTGGCGTAAGGATAGATTTCCTGATTTGTGCAAATCAAAGCTAATGCCATGTGTTGATGGTCCTTTTAAGGTGTTAGAGAAAATAAATGATAATGCATATAAACTTGAGCTGCCTGCAGATTTTGGGGTTAGTCCCACTTTTAACATTGCAGATTTGAAGCCTTATTTGGGTGTGGAAGATGAGCTTCCGTCGAGGACGACTTCATTTCAAGAAGGGGATGATGATGATGATATCAATACCATGGTTACACCCACAGCCCCTGGGCTATACATACTGGACCAATTACTAGAGCTCGCGCACGCCAATTAAATTACCAGGTAGTTTTGTTTCTTGGTAATGATTCTAATGTTCATGAGAATATGATGCTACCTAAATTGGATACATTTGTTTTGCTTACAAATGAAGGGCCTAGCTTGGAGAAGGATGAACATTGGAGCAAGAACAAGCATGGAGATGATGGCATGCGCAAGGGGAACAAGAATGGAGTTACAAGTGATGATTTCAGGACGTTGAAGCCACCATAATGAGTGGATGAAGCCTTGGACGAAATATACAAGATGCTACTTCATAAATTTCGTCGAGAGGCTATTTTAGGTGCTGTGTCACCTTATTATTGGGCCAGGCCATGTAATTTCGAAATACTTGAGTGTAGGCTGTTTTTAGAGTCCGTATGTATGGGGAAACCAGAGATAGGGTTGGTTTTGGACCCCTTCCCCAAGGGCCACGAAATTCCCCCTCTTCCTCCATATATACAACCCTTAGGGCATCGTTTAGACTTTGGGTTTTGTTTAGATTAAAGTTCGCCACAGCTGCAACTTCGCGTACTTCGTTGTGTTCAACGACCAGACAAAGGCGTCACAAAACCCCACCTTGATCAATAAAGCTTTCATCTTATATTCGCAATATCCAGATTGCAATCTCAGTTTCTTGCTTGTTCTTCGTTTGCTCGCAGGAAATAGACCCTCGTGGTCAGGTTGATCATGCTCCGGCGTGGTCAATAACCTCTCGGAGTTGGTTTAGCGATTGCTAAGGTGCGACATCCTCGCACGTTCATAGTCGGATCGTCATAGTCGACTTCCACCAAAGCGACATCCAACATCCCATTGAAAGACGGGACACCTTTGCCTCTATCATGCCACCAATGCACTTGGTCTTGTTTTCATGCATAGGATTTTGAAAAGTAGGTCCAGGTGGATGTTTTGCTCGATTCCTTTCAACAAAATGCATGAATAATTGAATAGTAGAGTGCCATAGGAAAATTTCCTATTGCTATGTTTTTCCATTGAACCAAAATAGGCCTAATGTATCGACATGAATGTAGAGTAATAAGTGATGCAACATGTGTACAACCTCTTTGCCGTAGCCGTGTCAACCTCAGCATCATTGGGTTGGTCGCTGAAGAAGTTGAGGCAGAGGTGGTTGTCGGAGGTGTGGAGGAAGATCTAAGGAATTTGTAGACAGCGTCTAGGGCACTGCTCTGTTGTGATGGATCGTTTTGTCGTTGGAGCAGCTCCGGTGAGCCGTAAGACGTCAAGGCTGAAGCAACACAAGACATACATCATTAATCTCAAGTGGGATTCTAATAGCATCTCCAATAGATGATGTAAAATAAATGTAAAATTTACATCACCAAAAACCACCTGACTACAACAGAGGAGGTAAAAACTGTTGACTTTGAACTTAACTGTCGAAACAAAAATTTACTGTGGAATCGGAAGTTACTGTCGAAACTGGACGCAATAGTAGCAGAGAGGCACTTGACATGTAGTTTAGAGAGGGCCTGCAGTTTATCTTCAACCTACACACCTGAGCCGCCAGCCACCACCGGCCGAACCGCCAGCCCCCTTACCGCCTCGCCGCCCCGAAACAACTCCCCACCACCGGTACGTCGCCACCCCGGCCAACCCTCTGCCCCCCCTCCCGGGCCGAGCTTTTTCTCCGACAATCCCCACGCCATCGCCCCGCCGCCGGCGACCATCACCCCCCACCCCGAACCCTAAGATAGATAGTGGGGTACCTCTTCGGCGAGCCCCCTCCCCGCTGCGGGTGGTTCTTCCTTAACTCCGGCGAGCCCCCACCCCCTGAAAATCAACTGACCCAAAAGTCCATTCAATCAACTGAAGTGTAGCTAAATCAGAGCAGAGTAGTAGCATGAGCGAGGAGGAGAGCAGCAGCAGCAACGCGAGCGAGCGAGCGAGAGCCGGAGCAGCAGCAGCAGCGCGAGCGAGCGAGCGAGAGACGAAGCAGCAGATCCGGCTGGTATGGCTGCCGCCGCTGAATGGGCCTTGCACTGGGGGAGAGCCGCCGTGGAGATGTCGCCCGCGGCACCGGCTTCGAGGTAGACGCTCCATGGGGGTGCGGGATGGAGCACCATCAGCGCCAGGACGTCGAGTTAAGGAGAAGGTGCGATGCGATGAGTGTACAACCTCTTTGGTGGCGCCGAGTAGGCCTCAGCTTCGTCCGAGGAGTTAGTGAGGATGCTACGGTTCCGGTGGAGCAGGTTAAGGTGGTGCTGTGGGGATGGAGCAACCGCGATAGATGAGGCGGTCGTCGGAGTAGCTCCTTGGAGGTGGAGGGCGGGGCCACTGAACCCACGGGACAACAAGATGGACGATGGATCCTCATCCGGGGAGGTAGATGAGGGACGTCGAGCTGTTGTGGTGGACGACATCATCGGGAAGAGGCTTCGGCTGGGTAGCGATGAGGTGGTGGGCGAAGGAGGGTGGGGTTTCGCAGCTGGAGCGGAGAGGTTATGGTGGCCTGGGATTTTGAATGGCGAGGAGGCGATGGGAGGGGGAACCATGACTTAGGGATGCGCTTGTCAAAAATGTAGGGTGTGTCACAAAAGTACCCCCACCGATTTGAACTACCAGCCCTTTCGGCTCAGGGTTCGTAGGGGGATTTCGCATGTCGGGATTTGGCAGCTTGAGGGAGTTTTTGTGAGCATTGTAATTTCGGGATAGCAACGCGCGGGTTGTGAAGGCGCCAGTTTTGGGAGCACGATATCTAAATTTTCGGGATATAACAAGGCGCGAGTTGAATTTTAGGGACAAGCCTAGCGTGTAATATTGTACTTGTACGTAACAAATCAATTCTCACTTCCCTTAACGAAAAAACAAAAAAGAACTATTCACACCACACAAAGAGAGAGTCTTGTCCCATTTTACAATACAAATGCTATTCAAAGCTACTCCCTCCTTCCATCTATATAGGGCTTAATGTGTTTTTCGAGGCTAACTTTGACCAAACATTAGAGCAATAATATATGACATGCAACTTACATAAAGCACACAGTTAAATTCGTGTGTGAAAGGATCTTTCAATGATATAATTTTCACATTGTGCATGTCATGTACTATTAATCTTGTCAACAGTCAAAGGTGGTCTTAAAAACGCATTAGGCCCTATATAGATGGAAGGAGGGAGTATGAATCCATGTTATGTCCAATTAAATTTTTTGCTGGCTGTATAATGCATGTAACCTACTCATACCAACATTTTAGTGCATTCCAAATGTCTATACTACCGCTGCAATTTGAACTGAATTTGAATTTGTTTCTCTATTTCAATAAGAATCTACAATCATGATTGTTGCCAACTTCAACCATCATTCGTGTATTACCTTAATAACACATCACATGATTAACTATAGAGATAGATATGAACTATGTGTACTATATGAACTCGAATTCTATTTTTTGAATACACTTGATGTTGATTCCAAATAATAGTACATTTGATGTACTAACTATATATTCGTAATCTAAACCATGTTCCATACATACACCGTGTTTATCACACAAACTATAGTGCCCCGCCCCCTACATTATGACAAGTATTTAGCCCTGAGCTTTATAATCAAATTTCTACATTATGATATCTTCTTCAAGTATCCGTATCCACTTTTTTATAATGAATTATGATCTTTGTCTTTTACACCTTCACAATCCTCTTCTATTTGTAGCTAGCTAGCGCTAACTTTCTATCGTGCATGCACACACCCGCCCCCCTCTCACCCTCCCTCAGCGTCCCCTCCATCACGCACGTTCGTTATTTCTCTTTAGGTCGATCACCCGCGATGTGTGTAGGCCCCCGGCTCCTTCTTTCTGGCACACACCAGTCGATATACCTCTCTATCCATGTGTGCCTACCACAAACACATATATACTTCCCCTCTTCTCTTCTCACCGTCCATGCCCCCCTTTGTCCAATACGGTTCCACACAGGTGCACACTCCCGCCCCTCTTTTCATTGATCTCATACTCGCACACTCCCCCCCCTCAACATGGTAGGCCTCTCGCACCACCTCCTAGCTGCACCCCTCTCCCACTGTCTGTCACTCCGGACCTTATTTGCTTCTAACACATGCATGCATGTATACGTACCGATCTCCCTACATATAGCCAGGTCGATTATAATTCGTTTTCCCCATGCACCGATACACTTACCTCGCTAGTTATGTCTCTCCCTTTCTCGGACACACGATGGTTGATCTTCCTATGTAGTTACATATGCTTACCACAGCCATATCGTCTCCCCTCATCATCCTTGCATACCTCCCAACCCGTCTCTCACACGCACGTGCGTAGACAGACAGACATCCTCCGCCCTCTCATATTGATATTGCACTCGTGCCCTCTGTTTGTCTAGCAGGCCTCACCCGACATTTGTGAGACGCCACTCCACCACCAACCCTCCGTCACTCTACCTTTGTCTTTCTCCCAACCTTATTCCTCTGCTACACATATCCATGGATGCCGATCGATCTCCCTCATACATAGCTAGGTCTCTCTCCTTCCCCACACATATACTAGTTGATCGGTCTCTGCCCCCTCCCCCCCCCACACACACACACCGATAGTCGAACGTTGTAGGTAGGTATCCATGCCACAGAGAAAAACTGCACCTCTGCCCTCTCAAATTCCAGTAGGCCATCCGCCATGTATCTTTGACGTGGGCAAACACAAATTCGATGGAACTCTTTATAGACCGCGCAGCCACACACTTCATCCCTGTTTTCAATTCTATCGATATCTCCCGTCCATGACTCTGTTTCACACACATTGCATATGTTACAATTTTTTGTTTGAGATATCATCGACACATTGCCTCTGTTTCACACAAACAATCTCTCTCACACCCACCCACGTATGTACATGCACCTAAAGAAGAGGTGCACGCAGGACACACGTACTCACGTCTCATTCCCGGGCACACCCATGCGGGTACAGGGTGGAGTTCGTTTCTGTACGAAAAGGCAGCCCATGTGATAATTTGATGCGTGTAGCGGTTGTTTACTCGAAGGAGGGTCGGTTACCATGCCTAGACGGAACAAAGTTCGACTTGATGCATTAGTATTAAATAAAGTTATATATTCCTCAATGGCACGCACAGAATATAAAACGATTGTCGTGGGGAAAATGGAAAAATGGGTTTGTCTCTCATCACACCATCTCGCACAAGGCGGAGGTGGCCTCTCTCTCTCACCGTTGGTCAGTGATCTGGCCGCATCCCGTCCGCCGGCAGAAAGGGAGGATGTGCATCGTTTCTCCGTTCGACGGTGTTGAGGCAGCATGTCGCGATCCGCGGTACCCGTCGTTCTCTCTGACCAAGCTCTGGAGCGGTAGAGCCTTCGCCACTTGCTCGCTGCCGCAGTATGGATAGATCCCGGCCGTCGGCGTCCACCTAGTAACATCCCGACGACCCTCAGGTATAGCTTCCTCCGGCCTTGCTCCACTGCCCATCTTCCCACGTTACTGCATGTGGATCTTCTTTTGTTGTTTGCTTAAAACATATCTCAGACGGCGTACTTTCCATCTTGCAATCTCGTCCTCAAACCATTTTTGATAAACCACCATGTGCTATCTTTCCCTTATTACATGGAATATGCTTCTTTTTTGTCGGTGTATGTGTCTTCAACTCGTGTTATTGGGCAGTAATTGTTTCCTTTCTACCTCCTTTTGCAAACAGGGCTATCCATTTTCAACTCGTTGCTATTGCGACCTTTTGGTGAACTATACAAATCACTTTTTTCTGAAGTGTTTTGTGCAGTTCCGCCAAAATGTCACACGGGAAACATTTTTACATTTCTGTGGGACTGCAAAAAGGGAGATTGGTTTTGCTATCCTCCTCATCCAACTCCATGCCTAATCTTCTCCAACTAGTTAGTCCTAAAGAGAGATCGTAGAGGTGATCGGCTTCTATTTGTGTGTGTTATGTTTCATCATCTAGTTCCACTATTATTGTAATCACACTGACTGGATATATTTGCAAACAGGGATGGTCCGCTCGATTTTAGTGGAGCTGCACAAAATGATCGGATTGTGGTGTCCTCCATACACCTCTTTTTTGGCTACAGAGCTGGGTGAAACTAGCTGCCAAGCAATGAACACTATGCCAAGGAAATGGAGCCATGCCTACGAACAACATCGATCAATTATATATTTTTCTTTATTTGTATACCTTCTCACAACTTTGTCTTCAGTTGTGATGTGAATATTGGCGCTGATCTGCAAACCATTGAGATGCATTAGCAGCCATGGTAGTTTCATTTGTATTTGATGGAATGTTGTAACGAGATAATCTTGAGGCAAGAGACATGAATCCTAAGTTGAAACCTTTTTTTTCCTGTGGGAACCAAAGTTGAAACCTTCATAGCATCATAGTACAATTTCATTAAAATTATGCGTACATATAAACAAATCTTGAAGGATTGATAGCAATGTCAGAAACAATTTAACTTCGTTTCGCCGACATGTGGGACATCCTTCATCCGGCTCCACCTGCCATGCAACAATACTGAGTGCACAACTGCAGGGAAAGATTCACCTCGGTCATTGCACTGTAGTAGTAATGACTAGTGAGCAGTAAAATCACAGAGCCCCACCTTCGCCGCAGTAAGTTGCTCGAACGAAGCAACCATCATTTCTCTATTCCTTGAATCCGCTGGTACTCCCATATTCCCAGAGTAATAAGTTGCTCGGGCGAAGCAACCATCACTTCACCTTTCCCATAGTAAGTACTAGTACTTCCTTTGTTTACTCTAGAAAGAACCACACGCGAATATTGGCGGTAGCAGCACAACAACTAAATCAAAAGTCAAAAGCAACCAAGAACTACTACCAATGCTGAGCATTTGCTAGTATGTATCATGTACTCTGTCTGTCCATGTATATAGGGCTTAATGCGTTTTCTGAGACTGACTTTGGCCCTGTTTGGATCCATGGGTTAGAGTTAGTTTGAGCTAGTTGGGGCTTAAATAGCCCTAAAGTATCCAAATATGAGGGTTAAATTGGAGCAAGTTAGACTTGTTCGATTCAACTGCCTCCCTAGGTGTTTGGAGAGGAATTGGCCAGTGCGAGGCAGTTCTATAGGTGGGCAGGCGGCTTGTAAGCAAAAGTTTCTCCTCGTGCTGCGAGCCACCGCGCACGCGTTGGCGAGGGAGAAGGCGTAGTAAGCAACTTCTCATCGTTTTGCGAGTTGACGGGACACATCAAAGTTATTTAGTACGTACTCTCACCAAAAAAGGGCTGACCATGTCATGTCTACCATCCCGTTCTCCGTCGTTGAGTACATGCACTATTCATGGAGAAAAAATATTGCGTAGTACTCCCTCCGTCCGAAAATACTTGTCGACCAAATGGATAAAAAGATATGTATCTAGAATTAAAATACGTCTAGATACATCCCTTTTTATCCATTTTGATGACAAGTATTTCCACACGGAGGGAGTAGGTGCCATCGAAGTGCACAACTTACTTACGCACTATTTATCTCATTATCTCCATTTTCTTGCATGACACGTGCACCTTGATGCTAGATGTCTCGCGTGTTGGCAAAAGGATGAACAAAGCTCACGTCAAAAAAAAGAGTGGAAGAACATAGATTCCTGACAACCGAGAAGGAGCAAGGAACCTCGTGGTGAAGTGTCTGCACTCGTAATATTTTATATTATTCAGCGATATAAAATCAACCAATCATCTCCATAGTGGACCGGAAGAGTACGAAACACGGCAGCCCAGTGTAGTTACATCACACTACATGGCTAACCCACGCTATCACCATATTTCTTGGCTTCCGTGCGACACCTAGCTCTAGTAATCCAGCAGCCCGTATCGCTTTTCTCTCCTTGTCTCTCTCAAAGTGCGGCGGGCTGGAGTTTTTGCCGTTTATTGAGGTCGGTTAACTCATCACATGTTAGCGACATGCCAAGAGCATTCTAAAAAAATACTGTACTCTATTGTTATGCCAAGAAGAGGAAGCACTTTGACCGACGGACCAAACGAGATAGGATGCCATGCCGTGAGTGGGTCATTTTGAATTCGTTTAGAACACTTGGTTTTGACTATTGATAAGATTTTATATAGGGCCTAATGTATTCTTCGAGGATGCCTTTGACTATTGATAAGATTTTATATAATTTGAAAATTATATCATTCGAAGATCCTTTCACGTTTCGTTTAAAAAAAGATCTTTTCACGTACAAATTTGACTGATGCTTTGAGCAACTTGCATGTCCTATGCTGCTCCTGTTTGGATACTCTAACTTAGCTAGAGGTTAGACTAACTCATCACTAACCCTGAACTAACTGTAGCCAAAGAGGTGTTTGGGTGATAGGTTTAGATTGACAATAAATGCACTTGATGGAGAGAGAAAAGTGATTTTTCAGTGGGCCCAATGAGAACTATCTCCAATTAGCACCTCTTGGGTGGGATAGTTTTTTCGTGGGTTCGGTGCAACTTGCTCTAATTTAACCCTCATGCTTGAATACTTTAGGTCTATTTGAGCCCCAACTAGCTCAAACTAACTCTAACCCATGGATCCAAATAGGGCCAAAGTTAGTATCGGAAAACGCATTAAGTCCTATATACATGGACAGACGGAGTACATGATACGTACTAGCAAATGCTCTCCAGTAGTAGAAGTTCATTGGTTGGTTTCGATTTTTGATTTAGTTGCTGTGCTGCTACCATCCAATATTCGTGTGTGGTTGTTTCCAGAATAAAAAAAGGAGGTACCCCTAGTTATGTTACCCCCACTATGCCTAGCCTAAGGTTAGTAGGTGACCTTGCGCTTGGGTCTTCGCCTCTTCCGCAAGTCGAACAATAATGATGGTACTACAGTAGTAGTTCTGGCAATATGACACCAATTGAACTGCTGCACGTCCACCGCTTGTAAGCAAAAGTTTCTCCTCATGCTGCGAGCCACCGCGCATGCGTTGGCGAGTGAGAAGGCGTAGTAAGCAAGCTTCTCGTCGTTCTGCAAGTTGACGGGACACATCAAAGTTATTTAGTACGTTCTCTCTCCAAAAAAAGGGCTGACCATGTGATGGCTACCATCCCGTGCTCCGTCGTTGAGTACGTGCACTATTCACGTGCCATCGAGGAGAAAAAATATTGCATAGTAGGTGCCATCAAAGTGCATGACTCACTTACGCATTGCTTATCTAATTATCTCCATTTTCTTGCATGACACATGCACCTAGATGCTAGATGTCAGCGTGTTGGAAAAATGATGAACAAAGCTCACGTAAAAAAGAGTTGAAGAACATAGATTCCCGACGACCGAGAAAGAGCAAGGAACCTCGGCTGGAGCGTCTGCAAGGAACCTTGCGCATTTTCCCCTTTTTTTTGCCGCCTACCCACCTATAAACAAATAAAAGAACATGAAATTTTCTCTAACCACTAGAGACGATACATTAGGATGCTAAGTTGAAGATGTTTTATAATTTATATTGATGACCACGCAAGAAGCCACGCATGTACAAGACACATGCAGCCGCGCATGTTGTCGTGGTGGGCGCACGGTAGATGCCATGGGATGGATAAAGAGAGGAGGAGGCTCGAGGGCACTGGTGGGCTCCAGAGGAGGGGTTGGCATGAGCGAGCGCGGGACGCAAGACATACCCAGGTTTGGGGCTCTCCGGAGAGATAATACCCCTAGTCCTGCCGAGTGTGGTTGATATGCAAAAGTACAAGGTTGCTCCTAGAGCTGTATGGAGGACGAAGGAAGACTGGCCAAGGCTTAGGCTGCTCCTTCTCCCTAGGTGTGTTCTACTGATCGGTGGCTTGTTCCTGTGTGCTTACTGCTTCTCTATGCTTGCTTGCCCGTATACGTGAGGGTTCCTGGGGGCTTTTATAGGCCAACCCCCCAAGGGTACAATGGTAATGTTACAGGGTCGTAGGGCCGGGTCGTCCGTGTTTGGGGACCCAGGGCTGGGCCCCGCCGGGTGTCCGTGGTTCACCGGGTTCCCCTAGGTGCGGGCCCCGCGCGCCTAGGGGGACTGTGCGCCATCTTGTCGATCGTCAGGGAGTGGCCAAATCGAGTCGGGTACAGTGGCGTTTTGTCAGGTCGCCGCTTGCTGGCGTCAGTAGTGACGACAGGGGCACTGTTGCCACGTCGGCCCTGGTCAGTGAGCAGGTGAGGGGCACTATTGCCATGCTCCGGCTGACCAGAGGCATGGGCAGGGTACTGTTGCCTCGGTTATCAGTAGATGAAGACTCGTCCCATCGTACGGCCTGGATGGGACGGGAGCTGACCCGCGGCTAGGTTGAGGAACACGCCAAGGGCGGAGCTGGCTTGTTGGGGAAGTCTTGGTCGTGCCGGGTTCGGTTGTCCTGTGCTGGTTGTCCAGGCCGAGTCGAGGGGCCTGGCCGGGTCGGAGAGTTCGGCCAGGTCACGGGGCCTGGCCGGCTTGAGCAACCAGGCCAGGCGCGCGCCGGCTTCAGCGGCGATGCTGGCCCCGTTGTTTTTGAAAAGGATCCCGGTTCTGTTGCCTGCCCAGGGTTCATCCCCCCGATAGTAGTCCCCGAAGTTGTGAAGGTCCGCCGTCTTCGGAAGGGAGGGCCATCGCAGTTTCCCCCTGTAATGCCCAGAATCCGATGCGCCCGGTGTCTTCCAGTTATTCACCGCCATTGCCATGTCATTTTCTTGTGTGTTATCATCTGGATTTCATCTGCATGGTTTTTAAAACTTGCATCCATTCGGGTTCCCCCGGTTCTCTCCATTGTCCGTTCCGAGCCCTTTCATACCCGCACGCGCCCGCGACACCTCCGAAATATTATTTTATAAGTGGCATAAAAATATTCTCGAAAGGGGATGAAAGTTGGCGTGCGGTCTTATTATAGTGTAGGTAGTCCGCCTATCAAGTTTCGTCACATTCGGAGTCCGTTTGATAGCCCAACCGTTAAACATATAGCGGCATTTTCGCCGGTTAGACGACGGGCGTTTTTGGTCTCCGGAAACCCTTGCCGGGCTGCTACATCTTCTATCCTTAAAGCCTATCCCATCTACACAGCCCACCAGCCCCTCTCCTAGTCCATCTCCGCTCCGGAGCCGTCCAATGTGGATCTGGGGCTCCGAAACGCTCCAAACCCCCCTAAACCTAGCACCTACCCTATATATACACCCATTCCTTCCAAAAATAGGCTACCCTAGTCTTCCCCTACCCCTAGACCCCCTTGTCCTCGGATTCGCCGCCACCAGCCACAGCCAACCTCCCTGCTCCTCAAATTCCGGCGAGATCCACCCCTCCATCACCACTTGGCGTGCCACTATTGGCTCACCCACCACCCAGCACCGCCCGTGACCAATCACCATCCGCCACGCGTCCCCTGCATCGCCCCCTCAGCCTCCACCATCGCCGCGGCCCTCCAGAGCCCATCCGCGGCCCGCCCGAGTAGATCTAGGCCCGGACGAGCCCGCACTACCACCCGAGCGCTCGCTCCCTCCTCCCGTTTTTCTCCTCGAGCTGCTCCCGCAGCACCTCCCGTGACCGAGCACCGGCGCCACACCCTCGCTGCCCGGCCACCGGCAGCCGCGCCGTGAGCTCCTGTGACCAGGCCAGTGCCCCGTGTCCATCCCCATCTCCCTTGTTCTCCTGTCTCTCTCCCTCACCCGATCTAGCTTCCATGGCCGCCCCAAGCCGCCTCAACATCGGGAATGGGTTCCCCACGCCCCGATCTACCCATTCCCGGCCTTCCCGGTGACTACCGGAGTCCCACGTTGCCGTTGACTTCTGCCGGAGTGGTTCTGTATGAGGACTGGAGTTTTCCCCGACCTGGACCCGTTTTTGCGCCGGTAGTTTTCATCAAGTCCCTGAAATTCAAACTTCATGTGTGCATGTTTGACCCATCATAACTTTGTATGTACTGCTCCATTTTGCGTGTTTGATATATAAAAATGTTCATTATGTGATGCTCTTCATGTTGTTGTACTGTGACATGCTTGTTTGAGTTCATATTGATGCCTTAAACATCGTTGAAAAACTGCTAAGTAATATAAACTGCTGGAATCTGCTGGTTGTTAACTTTATGTATGCATCTTGTGAGTGCGATAACTTTGTCTCTGCTAATTCTATGATGATGATCTTGATATGCACATGTTCTTCCCCTCATGCTCTACAAGTTGGTGTGCTTTGCCTTCATGATAGGGTGCATCTTGACATATTAATACCTGTTGCAAAAGTGCATGTTGCTGTTAACTGCTGAAAATTGTTGTAACTTGCTGCTTTGTCATTTTTGTTGCATTTTGTGTGTGCATCCTATGAGCATGATTTATACATGTTTTAGGAGAATTTTTATGCCATCTTTACAGTGGTGCAATCCATGTATTTTTATATGCCCTTTAGTGAGTGCATCAAGCTTGTGAAGTGCGCTACTTGCTGTTAACTTTCTGTCAAGTCTGTTTTCGTCATATCATGATGCCATGTTTGCTTGATGCTACCAATTTATCGATGCATATTCTGGAGATGCTTAGTTGACATGTTTTGTTGTCTATGTTATGCTATACCATGCCATGACTTTGGAATCCTTATATATGTCGTGTAGCATATGTTTTCATTGCCATGAACATGCTTATATAATGTTCCAGATTTCTGTTAAACTTCATGATGCCTTGTGGGCTTGTTATTGAGTGATCCATGCCTCTTCTGGAGATTATCCAATTACATGTTTTGTAGTATGCTATGAGTACTTTATTCACGTGCCATGGTTGTTAATTTTGGATATCATATGCTTCTGTTCCATGCTTGCAAACATGCTATCAGAATGTTGCTGTTTTACACTTGCTGAAACTGTTTAAACATTCAATCTTATCATGTTGTTTCCTACTAATCCATGTGCAATATGTATATGATGCCTGGATGTTATTTGCTCTTTGTTATGTGTACTTTTATGAAATGCCTTTGGTTGCTATGTTTACTTGATGTAGCTTGCCTATTTCTTGCTCTCAAGTTGCCATCATATTAACTCTGTTCATGCATATACTCCTTTGTTATAAAGTTGCTTTTTGCATTGATCATATTGGTTTAATATTGATTCCTATGAACCTGAAACTTAATGATATTTGAAGTATGTTATATTTACTTGAAGTGCATGTCAAGTTTATGCTCATATGATTCCTGTAGCATGTTTTTTTGATGGTTGCAAAGTGCATACTTGTTGTTTTGGGAAGATTGTTGTTATATCTTGTTTGGAGTGTATGTGTTGCACCGTTGCTCCGTTTTGAGCATGCTCTAAATGAAACTTGCTTGATTTGCATGTAGTTTCATCTTGTCATGTTGAATCCATGTTTTGAGAGTGTTTGCTTGATGTTTGAATGCATTTTGCATCAATGCCATGTTTAACTTGCTTTGCTCATATCTTCTAGGCCATAGCTCCGAACTAAATGAACTTTATATGTAACTTGACTAGAATTTCGTGTAGATCATCATGGTGCTCTTTAACTTGCTCTTTAACAATTTCAACTTAATGTTTGTAAAGATCTGGACCAATTACGAAATTTGCATATCAGGACTTACCGGAGTAGTTATATGTTGTTTCCAGCCTCATTTAAACTTGCTTTGGCGTGTTGTTATTGTTTGCATCATCTCTTGCCATGAGTAGCATCATATAGCCTTGTCATGCATCATACTTGGTTGTGCATCATGTCATGTTTATGTGTTGTGTGTTTACCATGTTGTTTGCTTCTTTCCGGTTGTGCTCCTTCTCGATAGTTCCTGTTTCATTGCGATCGTGAGGATTCGTTCGCCTATGCTTGGTTTGTCTACGCCCGTTCATCTTCTTCATGGACTCGTTCTTCTTCCTAGCGGGATTTCAGGCAAGATGACTGTCACCTTGGATCTCACTACTATCATTGCTATGCTAGTTGCTTCGTTCTATCGCTATGCTGCGCTATCTATCACTTGTTGATCAAGCCTCCCAAATTGCGATGTCAGCCTCTAAACTTTTCACCCTACCTAGCAAATCGTTGTTTGGCTATGGTACCACTTTTGCTCAGCCACTCTTATAGCATTGTTAGTTGCAGGTGAAGTTGAAGATTGCTCCATGTTGGAACAGACTCATTTTGGGATATCACAATATCTCTTATTCAATTAATGCATCTATATACTTGGTAAAGGGTGGAAGGCTTGGCCTTATGCATGGTGTTTTGTTCCACTCTTGTCACCCTAGTTTCCGTCATACTGGTGTTATGTTCCTTGATTTTGCGTCCCTAACACGGTGAGGGGTATGGGACCCTCTTGACAGTTCGTCTTGAATAAAACTCTTCCAGCAAGGCCCAACATTGGTTTTAACATTTGCCATAATAATACTTAAACTAAATAATAAATTTGCATAGGGTGTTGCGAACCCAAGGATTTTTCTACATACAGGGCAGGGCCAGCGCTGATGGTGTTGGTCCAAAACGGGCAGACTGCGGGGCCATTATGGGGCAACCCGAGGATCTGGTTTTACTCGTTGGCTTTCCTATCCGGATGTGTCCTGAGACTAGATACGCGCGGCTACTATAAGGGTGTCGACACGCCGGGAGGCTTTGCTGGATTAGTTTTACCATTTGTCGAAATGTCTTGTGCACCGGAACCCCGAGTCTGATCGGGTGTCCCGTGATGGAGGATTGTCTCCGCGGACCGTGAGCTTATAATGGGCTAAGTTGGGACACCCCTGCAGGGTTTAAACTTTCGAAAGCCATGCCCGCGATTATGTGGCAGATGGGAATTTGTTAATATCCGGTTGTAGAGAACTTTACACCAGATTCGAATTAAAATACCCAACCGCATGTGTAACCATGATGGTCTCTTTTCGAGTGGGTCGAGAAGAGAACACGGTGGTGTTAAGTTTGAACGTAAGTAGTTCAGGATCACTTATTGATCATTACTATTTTGCGACCGTTTGTGTAGCTTCTCATCTTATTCTTTTACTCGTAAGTTAGCCACCATATCATGCGTAGTCGCTTGCTGCAACCTCACCACTTATCCTTTCCATACCCTTTAAGCTTTTCTAGTCTCGATACCCATGGTAATGGGATTGCTGAGTCTTCGTGGATCACAGATTACTACAACAATAGTTGCAGGTACAGGTAATGCGATGATCATGACGTGAGAGCGATGCTTGCTTACTTTGAGTTCTTCTTCTGCTTTGTCGTTCAAGTGAGAGGTTCCTGGTCGGCAGCCTGGGCTAGCAGGGTGAATGTTGTTTGAGTTTCTATTTGTGTTTCATTCGTAGTCAGATGTTGCTCTTCTGTATGATGTTGTTGTATTCATGTGGCATTGTTTGCCTTTTTGTATGTAACCTCAACTATTATGTAATGGTACGATGTAATGATATCCACCTTGCAAAAGCGTCTCCAATATGCGCTTCTATCCTTGGTGGGACCTTCGAGTTCCTTTAGGATAGGGTCGCATATTGGGCGTGACAAGTTGGTATCAGAGCCTCGACCGACCATAGGAGCCCACTTGATTGATCGTAGTTGGCCGTTGTTGAGTCTAGAAGAAAACTGTTTTCGGGGTCTAGTTATATCGGAGAGTAGGAATTCTTTTCACTCCTTTGCCCCTTCGTTGCTCTGGTGAGGAATCTTGACGGAGGTGTTTCGAATTACTCCTCTTCCCCTTCAAATTTTTCTTTAGGATCACGCGGTTAGTTTTTTGCTCGTTAGTTGTCAACTCTTTTCATCCGGTGCATTTCTCGTCAAGTTGATTCGACCCTTTTTGTTTTGCCAAGATCATTCCTCAGTTCTTTCTCGACGAAGTTGTTTCTCTATCCTCAGTTGTCTTCTTTTTCCCACCCGCCCACCCTTTTTTTTCTCGGAGCCGGAGTCCGTAATCGAGTATCCATCCTACTCGTGCGAAGCCTTTGCATTCTTTTCTCAATTATTTCAACCAATGTTTTCTCTTCAAGTTATTCGTCGGTTCTCCCTTCCAAGTTGCCTTTGTTTTTTCCGCCCTCCCACCCCTTTTCTTCATGGAGTTTGAGCCTCTTTTAACCATCAATCTCATTCGTGCGGAGCCTCTTCATTCTTTCCTTAATTGTTTCAACCGGTGGATTCTAGTTCGTCAGACTCTCTCATTTCCTTCAACCGGTGAGGTCTCGTCTAGTTCATCTCTGTTCGTCTCGTTTTCTTTCTGGTGGATTCAATTCAAGTTTTTCAGGTTGATCATATTCTTTTCCTTGGATCAAGTGTTCCCCTTGCTCATTTGCCTCTTGCCATTTAATCATTCCAGAGTGCCGAAGTCATATTAGGAGATTCGTCTGTGTTCGAATTAATTCGAGGTTGTCACCTCATTCAAATATTTCAATTGTTCTGGTGCATCATCTATCTCTTCAACAATCCTTTTCAACGTTGTTTTCTTTTTAGTGGGTCCTAACCCACAGGTCCTTTCCCGGGATCTTACCTGACTCTTCTAGTTATTCCGGAGCCATTCCTAATTCTTTTCAAAGAATGACGTAAGAATGGATTCCATCATTCACATGCCTTCCCGAAGATCGCTTCAAATTCTTTTCATTGTTGGCTCAACCTTTTCGCTTTTCATTCTACCAGAGTATCTCAGTAATTTTGGTGGTGTTTCTCGTCGTCATTTGAAGATCGAAGAACAAGAGTTCCTCTTAGATCTTGTCCTTTCTCTCAAAGGTTCGTGGTTCTAACTTCATGTTATCCTCTCGAATTATTCCATTTTTAGATTTTTTTTCTTAACCATCCGGAGTATGTCAGGAGTTGTTTTCTGTTTCTTTCACCGGAGGCCATCATTCCAGAAGAATTCTTCGTCCTCACATTCCAGCTATCGTTATCCAATTACCCCGGTGCATCTGTCAAGTATTCTTTAATTAACTCGTTATATCTTCGTTCTTTTGCATCTAAATCCCCTCAAGCATATTTGTTCTTCTAATTCTTCCCGGAGATTCATTCTCTTTCATAAGTCATTTTTGAATTCTTATGGTGGTTCGTTCAAGATTCATTTTCCTTTGTTAACATATCAATCACTCATGGTGGAAGTTGTTGTTCTCTCATCCGTTCTTTCCACATGGGTTTCTTTCAATTCTTCCGGAGGCATTGCATTGCTTATCTCGTCAAGTGTCATTCCATCTTGTGAAGTTATTGTTCTATTCCTTCCATTTTTAGCTGGAGTGCTGCCGGAATTCTTTCGTTCTTATTCCTTTCTATCTTGTTCTAACCGGAGTGGTTTTCAGAGTCTATCTCATTCCTTGAGCTTTAGATTCTTGTCATATTCATCGTTCCTCTTTTTTATCAAATGCTTTTGACTCTGTTCTTCTTCTCTCTTGCGTTCTCACTTCACCTCTTCCTCTTTCCCTTCCGTCTCGTTCCTAAGATCTCGGGACGAGATCTCTTGTTAGTGGAGGAGAGTTGTAATGCCTAGAATCCGATGTGCCAGGTGTCTTCCAGTTATTCACCATCGTTGCCATGTCATTTTCTTGTGTGTTGCACTTTGCCATGTCATCATCTGCATTTCATCTGCATGTTTTTAAAACCTGCATCCATTTGGGTTCCCTCGGTTCTCTTCGTTGTCCGTTCCGAGCCCTTTAACACCCGCACGCGCCCGCGACACCTCCGAAATATTATTTTATAAGTGGCATAAAAATATTCTCGGAATGGGATGAATGTTGGCGTGCGGTCTTATTATAGTGTAGGTAGTCCGCCTGTCAAGTTTCATCGCATTCAGAGTCTGTTTGATAGCCCAACCGTAGCAGCATTTTCGCCGGTTAGACATCGGATGTTTTCGGTCTCCGGAAACCCGTGCCGGGCTGCTATCTCTTCTCTCCTTAAAGCCTAGCCCATCTACACAACCCACCAGCACCTCTCCTAGTCCATCTCCGCTTCGGAGACGTCCGATGGTGATCCGAGGCTCCAAAACGCTCCAAACCCCCATAAACCTAGCACCTACCTTGTATATACACTAGTGCAGAACCGGGCTTTAGTGCTGGTTCGTAACGGCCATTAGTGCCGGTTTGCCAACCGGTACTAAAGAGTGGGGACTAAAGGCCCCCCCTTTAGTACCGGTTCATCACGAACCGGCGCTAAAGTGCCACCACGTGGCACGAGCCAGGTCCGGGTGCGCTAGGGCATTAGTACCGGTTGGTAACACCAACCGGTACTAAATATTTGGGGGGGGGGTTGATTTATTTTCCATTCAATTTTTTTTGTTTGCTGTTATTTCACGATACTACAAATTGTACACGTTATGCATATATATAAATAGATTTTCTCGTACGTAGAACCGCATATATATATATATATATATATATATATCATCAAATGTCTCACAAACCAACACCATTAACTATTCACACATACACATGTATATACATATACAATTTCTCCTACATATGTTGCCTTTGGTGCCTCAGGAGCACGATGACAAGTGGTTCATGGGGGCGGTAGCGGGTAATAGTATTCTCCTTTGGGATCTATGACCTGGTCGAGCAAAAATCCGGCTATTTCCTCTTGAAGTGCTTGTATGCGGTCCGATGGTAGGAGCTTATCCCGCACCGATCTGAACTGTTAAGAAGAAGGAGATCAATATGCATGTGTGTTAGTTGTGTGACTAGATATCGATAATGGTGTGAATAGTGTTCTGACAAACGTACCCAGTCCTGTCTATCAGATCTGCTCCTTTCGCACGTCATCATGGGAATGTTCTCGCAAACGTCGAATGCACATAGATTATTCCCCGGCGCCTGCCTCAGGGCCTTTACAAGAATGGAATTGAATCAGATAATGATTAATCAAGCATGATAATTAATTAATGATATTGAAACAAGAATTAAAGAGATGGTAGCTAGCTAGTACTACTTAATTACTTACCAAGGGTCGATGCCAAAACAACTTTTTTGGCCACGTGCCTGGAGTCACCTTGATAAACTTTGCCCATGCCCTGCCCGCCGGCAAAGAAAATTAATAAAGGGGTTATTAAATAGTTCATATCAGGAACTAATAGTTAATAATGATTGAAATTACCTATTGACTATCCCCTTCATGATGGTGTAGTCTTTATCTTCTTTAGTTAGTGAGTCCAGTAATTCAACTTTTCCTTCCTCAACTTTAATGTCTAACAAGACCCAGTGCCAACTGCATACGCACACGTTTGCATGTCTTAATTAAGCGGGCATGTGCATAAAATTAATCAACTACCATAAACCGTATACACTTAATTATTAACATCTAGCTAGCTAGTAAGCAAAAACAGAATTTGTAGTACAAGACAGTGTGACTCACGGGAAGTTGTAAGGAAGTAGTATATCTTCATTATTATTGAGGCGCTTGAAGAACTCTAGCATGCTTTCCTCTACAGCAGTTTGACAATATTCAATCTGCCATATGTCCTTATTAATGGTATTTGGGTCAATGAACCCAACGCCATAGCGTCCAGCTTTTTTCATTTCATACATCTTCATCCTGCATATAATACCACAGAAAAAGAATATAGTGAGGATAATTACATGTAATGATTGATCAAAATTATCACTACATAACTAGCTTGAGACTTAAATTACAGAAAGAAATCACTTACAGACAATAGCAACTGACGATAGACTTGTCGAGTGCGTCTTGATTGAATAACTGAAATAGTTCTGGATACTCAATGGTTAGAGCTTTCTCATGGTAATAATGCTCATGCTTGACATTCACCAAGAGGGACTCTCGATTGGAAATCTTGGTAATGTTCATATACCATTGATGCAATTGATACATTCTCGTTGGGAGGTCCTTGACCTTGTCTGGATGGACCAAAGGTTTGCCCCGGACATATTGCCATGCTAGTTCCGATTCTTTAAGCGTAGGCATGGGCTCGATTTCGAGGAGTTGTCCAACAGAGATATTGAGCATTTGAGCCTGCATTATATGATCCTCTGTTATTACCACATCGCCATGCTAGGGAACGCTAATGGTTTGCCCACAATAATATTTGGCGCGTGTACTACTCCTCTCATGTGTTGTTGGCACAACAAGCGGGGGGATCGCTTGCGCGGCGTGTTCTCCCAACTGGGGAACGGTTTTCCCGCATTTTTTGCCAGCTGCTTGTTGGATCGAGCTTGAGCTCGCTTCCTTCTGTAGTCGTGCTCGATGTGCCTTCCTGATTTGGCGCTCATAGTCCGAGTCAACTGGCTTGGGAGCTGGTTCTCTAGCCATACGAATGAAGTGGTCAATTAGTTTCTCAGGCACTTTCTCCTTTGGCGGAGGTGCCGGTTTCAGTCCAAAATGGGCGTCCAATTGGGCTTGCACTATGGCTGTGTTTTGCTCCTTAGTCATGTCGTAAGGCCTCTGAGGAAGAGGAGCGAGGCTTGGACCATATTTATATCGCTTGCCTCCGCCTGTACTTCCTAAACTACCTCGACTCGTACCGCTACGCACCAAAGCTGCGGGATGTCTCTTCTGCGATTGCTAAGACGGCGGAGACAGCTGACGTGGAGTTGGACCAGGAGAAGTGGCCTGACGATGTGCCGGACTTGAAGCAGGAGGTGTGGCCTGACACGCTGCCGGACTTGAAACCGGAGAAGTGGCATGACGCTGTGCCGGGCTTGAAACCAGAGGAGTCAGCTCACGCGTTCGGGGACTTGGAGGAGGTGGCGGACTTCGAGGAGGAGTCGTCTCACGCGTTCGTGGACTTGGAGGAGTGGGAGTCTGCTGACTCGGTGGCGGACTTTGAGGAGGAGTCGGCAGACGACGCGGTGTCGGTGGACTTCGAACGATGATGCAATCCTTTCTCCATAGGATGTTACGATGTACGGCCTCTCCCAGTGTGCGCTCGTCTTCACCTCCAGGAATATGGGTCCACCACTTCATCAACCATGACACGAGCATAGCCCTCTGGAATCGGGATGCAATGGTAGGTTGCTTTGGGGGTAACTAGAAAAGCAACGTCGTCCGACACCTTCATGGATATGTTCTTCATTTTGGAGTGTAGCTCGCAGTTAGTGTTCTCTATGATGTCATCCACAGGGTATGTATCCAGCAGTGTGTCTCCCGGGGCAGAACCAACGCTGCTTCTTGGCATGGATGGGACGGTGCTATCCAATGTTGGACGATCATCCGCTTGCTGCTGCCGCTTCTGAGACCCCCTTTCCTGGCTAAGTGAGTCGATCTGCTGTTGCTGCTGCTGGAATTTGAGTGCCAGGTCTGCGTGCCTTGCTTCTAGGCCTTGAAGGCGTTCTGCATCCTGCTTCCTCTGCTCCTCCTCTAGCTTCCTTTTCTTCTCCTCCTCCATCTTCCTTCTTGCACGACTCTTGTAGTCCTCGTTCCATTCTGAAAAGCCCTCATACCAGGGAATAACAC
The DNA here is from genome assembly GCF_018294505.1 of Triticum aestivum. Taxonomy (NCBI): domain Eukaryota; kingdom Viridiplantae; phylum Streptophyta; class Magnoliopsida; order Poales; family Poaceae; genus Triticum; species Triticum aestivum. The sequence continues at coordinate 254,440,697 of NC_057801.1, read as the reverse complement.
CCATGCCTCGTGTTCTTCCCGGGTGTTCAGGATTTCCCAGGGCGCGCGTAAGCTCGTCGTTCTCTCTATTGGGCTTGAACACCCCCCCTTCGAGCTTCATCTATTGCGTCAATTATCTTTTGTTCGGGTCCTTTTAGACTTGCCTTCCACGAAACTTCGCCTGTCTTCGGGTCCAACGCTCCCCCATGCGCATAGAACCAAGTTCTGCACCTGGGGGGCTAGTGCCAGGTAACCGGAGTGACCCCTGCATCCTCCATCTCTTGCTCAGACTTACCCAACTTAGGCAATCCCACCGCGTAGCCACCTGGACCCAGCCTATGGAACTGCGTCTTTCTTGCGGCATTTGCCTTGTTTTTCATCGACCGTTCCTTAGATATTTCTGAATCCTTGAAGGTCACGAAATCGTCCCAGTGCTCTCTTTGCTTCTCCAGTGTTCCCTTGAAATCTGGAGTCTTCCTTTCATTAGCGACGTAGTTGACCCATACAGTTTTCTTGTGGGTGTTGAATGCAATTGCCATCTTCTTAAGAGCAGCGGCCTTGACTTTCTCCACATCTGCGTCAGTGAAATGATCTGGTAGGGTGAAATGTTCCATTAGAGATTTCACAAGGTCTTTTTTGGCTCTGTTGTCGACCCAAGTAACATCTGGACGTTTAGTCTTTGGCTCTTTCCATTCTTGAATGGAGATCGGGAGTTTGTCCTTCACAAGAACTCCGCACTGACGAGTCCACTTGTTCACAATGTTCTTAGGCGTGAGGGGTTCGCCACTAGGTTTGATGGATTCGATGTGGTACTTTACACCATCCTTCAACAATCTGCCCGGGCCTCGCTTTGTCTTGCTGTCTGTAGAAGCAGATTTGCTCGATCCGAAGGGCAGAAAGAAGAAAGATCGATTCGTTAATATATCTTCAATAAAAAACATGTGATGATCACCATGATGCATGCTTATATAAATATACCTCGCTGGTAGTCTTTGTTATTTGAAGATCAGCATTGTCTGTGTCATCACAAACATTGTCTGTGTCATAATCATAATCATAGTTCATGACTTCATCAGCCCGGTCGTCGAGATTGAATATCTTTTCATCACCCTCTCTGGTATTGTTCAGATATTGGGAGCCGTCATCTGCTTCATTCACATCATCTAGCCTGTGAGGGCTGCGTATGATGTCGAACAATTCCTCTTCTCTCTCTCTCTGCCAGTATTGTCCGCCATAGCTTTTACTTTACTAATACAGAAGAAATATAAAACAATTTAGTATTCAAATTACAATGCATGGATGCAATTAATCAATAAGGAAAACTGAATCCCGAATACATCGTCTCGAATATATAATCTCGAATACATCATCGTCTTAATATATATAATCTCGAATACATCGTCTCGAATATTATATATCGAATACATCACTGGCTAGGTACCTAATAAAGATCGAGTACTACAGAAGAATCTAGGGCGCCACTCGCGGTTCCTGGGGCGCGAGCGGTGCACACCCAAAGAGAAGGAACCATCACAGGATCATATCTGCGGTCATCTGCCCAAAGAACCCGCCAAGTAGTGGAGAACCTGACGTCGTCCATAGCAGCCATGTAGCGATGGACGTGCTCATCTTCCTCCCTGACACGGCGACGCACCACCTCCAGCGGGGCCGGCTGCCTCTGCACCGAATGTGGCCCACGCGAACGCCACCAAAGAAGATCAGGGTCGACGACGGGACCCGAGGTCGAGTTCCTCACCAAGCGGCGCGCCCCTCCAGGTAGCACCTCCCAGTGCCAGACCGGCGGAGCCCAGTCCCGGACATGGGTCCCCTGAAGTAGGATGTCGTCGCGAACGGGTCGACGGCAAGGATGCGGGCTGGGCATATCGTCGAGAACAAATACTATATTCCCGCAAAAAGTAACATTTTTTAAATGATTGGATTGTGATAACTAAAATTCTATATATATGCCAATTCTAAAAATTTGACATTAATCTAATTCATCTAACTAAACTAATTCTAAAATTTCCTAATTATATAACTAACATTTCCATAACAATTCTAATATTTATATAACTAAAAAACAGAAAATTGCTAACATTTCTATAAATATTTCTATAACTAAAAAACAAAAAACATTTATAACATTTCTATATAACTAACATTTCTAATATTTATATAACTAAAAAACAGAATAATTTCTAACATTTCTATAACTAAAAAACAGAAAAATTTATAACAAACAAACTAATGTGTGTGTGTGTGTGTAGTGTGTGTGTGTGTGTGTAGTGTTTGTGTGTTTGTGTGTGTAGTGTGTGTGTGCACATG